>NC_034590.1:104411102-104519424 GCF_900095145.1 Mus pahari
GGATTTCTGAGTTCGAGGCCAGCCTGGTCTACAAAGTGAGTTCCAGGACAGCCAGGGCTATACAGAGAAACCCTGTCTCGAAAAAAACAAAACAAACAAACAAACAAAGACTCGTCTGTTACTGTATGGATATAGGCTGAAGGAATGAGTATTGCCATAGCTTATAGGGAATTAGAAATCAATCCCCCACCCCACCCCCACCTCCACTTCTCCCTACTTTTCCCCCCACCTCCGGTTACCAATGTAAGTTCTGAACTTTAATCAGTATGTACACTTCTACAGCTAACTACAAGCTATACCATATTTAAACATCCCTTGTACCTTGTTCCTCTGTCTTCTCCCTTTTCACTGTTTTCCCTTCTGAAGAAAGACACACAGCCTGTCAGCCTTCAAGTCTGCCACCTGTGACTCAGCGCAGTGTTTTCAGTTCATCTGTTTGTTGTCATTAGCTCTCATTTCTTTTTTACTCGTGTTTCACTGTACAGATGTGCCACAGTTGGATAGGTAAAGGGAGACAGGTATTCGGAGTGTCTCTGCGCGGCTCAGTGTGTGACGCTGTCTTAGGCAGCGGCCTGTCGTACTGCTTGGCCGGCCTCCTCCGGGGTCTCAGTGCTGTCTACACTGCACCTTAACTGAGCGACTATTGAGAAGTACACTTGAGTCTGCTCTGCCATCAGGATCTTGTCCTGCAGCCTTCCCTCTTCCCTTTGCTTACCACACAGCACAGCGAAGTCCTGGCCTCAGGATCTCAGAGAGCTGGAGTTCCTTGGAGCTCAGTAGAGTGCAGTGGCAGGTGGGAATGCTAAGCCTGTAGTATGTGTCTGCTTTTTATGTTATCTTTTACATACTTGCTACCCAAACACATTGTTCTTAGATCCCCGAAGTCACAGTCTGACACATTGGAGGTTTTTTTTTTTTAATTAATTTATTTTTTACACTCCATATTTTATTCCCCCACCCACCCTTGATCCACCCTTCTATTACTCCACATCCTACACCTCCTCCCCAACCCCTGTCTCCACGTGGCTGTCCCCACTCCCCACCCCACCTGACCTCTAAACTCCCTAGGGCCTCCAGTCTCTTGAGGGTTAGGTGTTATCCTCTCTGAATGAACACAGACCTGGCAGTCCTCTAATGTATGTGTGTTGGGGGCCTCATATCAGCTGGTGTTTGCTGTCTGTTTGGTGGTCCAGTGTTTGAGAGATCTCAGGGGTGCAGATTAATTGAGACTGCTGGTCCTCCTAGCAGATTGCCCTTCTCCTCAGCTTCTTTCAGCCTTCCCTAATTCAACAACTGGGGTCAGCTGCTTCTGTCCATTGGTTGGGTGCAAATATCTGTATCTGACTCTTTCAGCTTCTTGTTGGATCTTTCAGAGTGCAGTCATGCTAGGTCCCTTTTTGTAAGGGAATCCATAGCCTCAGGAATAGTGTCAGGCCTTGGGACCTCCTCTTGAGGTGGATCCCACTTTGGGTACTGAGAGGTTTTTGGGTTTTTGTTTTTGTTTTTGTTTTTGGTCTATGTTACATGCTATATTACATGGCTTCAGTCAATATGCTGTAATTGACTGATCTGCTGTATACCATTTGCACATAAAGCCACTTGCATATGTGTGTGCATAGTGATGTGTTAATAAGAATTCCATAAACATTGCCCTATGACATCTGCATTTTATTATGTAAAAAATCAAACTTCAAAATATCTACCCACTACTAAGGACCAATCCCACAAATCCACAAATCTCCCCTACCTTTTATGAAACGTTTACCCAACTCTTTTCTCTGTCCCACCTAGTTAAAAAAAAAATGTTGCCTATAAAAAGGTTTCTCTGCATTCTTGGAATTTGATGACTCAAAGTAGCTGACCCTTTCCTCTTTGCTTAATTGCTTTTATGCTTATACTAAATCAACTGACCACATCTGGTTGAGAGGTCAAACTTCCACCTGAATGCACTTATAAAGAAATACTATTTGACTGTGTGTGTGTGTGTGTGTGTGTGTGTGTGTGTGTGTGGTGTGTGTGTCCAGAGGATGTCAGTCCTTTCCTCCCACCATGTGAGTCCTGTGGGTCACACTCAGGTAGTCAAGCTTTGCCGGCAACATGTACCTTCGTCTTCTGATCCCTTTTGCTGGCCCTCAGGTTTTTAACTCAGTATGTGATACCCGTCTCTTCCTGTATTATCCAGCCAATGTGAGTAAAGCCAAAGACAATGTATTTTTATGATCTATGCATCTGTTTTGCCTGTTTCCAATTTAATGTATACTCATGATGGCAACTGAGCCCTTTATGGACAGAAATCAGTTATAGAAATATGTGGACATTGACTCCCCTATTAGCTAGCAGGGTTGATTGCAGCTCCATTCCTCTCATTTCTGTTACTTCCTGTTCACTGATTCTGTCTATCATGTCATAAGACTTGGGAAATCCTGAGCTTTCTAAGGTTCTAATATTGCCTGATTTATTGAGTTTATAAAAATAAGATATAAAATCTCTGCTTTACTATCTTTCCAGTGTTGACATCAAATGAACTTTATTAAGAAGTTGCATACATAGTATATAATCTTCATTGCACTGTGTATCACTTGCTTTTTATTGCTGTGATAAAACACCATGAACAAAAGCAAATTATGGAAGAAAGAGACTGTTTGGGCTTACAGTGCCAGAGGGAGAAGCCATGAGAGATCACGTCAGTCTACAGGAAGGAAGCAGAGAGGATAAACTGGAAGTGGGGTGAGGTCATAAGCTCAAAGCCCACCCCTAGTTACATACTTCCTCCTGGGAGACTCCACTTCCTACAGACTCCATAACTGTCCCTAGTGACCCCTCCACTTGGGGACTAAGTGCTCAAATACATGAGCCTGTAAGGGACATTTCTCACTCAAACTACACTCCACAAAGTATAATTATAATACTTTTTAATCCTTTATTATCTATAACAAATGTGAACAGGGGTTTAAATTATTACATTCAATAAGTAGCAAATAATTGTTACAGGTAAGTTTATATCCAAATTTTCCCCTTTGGCATGTGTCCTTTAAACATCTTTCCATAATTATGGCTTCTATAAAATTGAAATTGATTTTGTTTTTAAAATTAGATTTCCTTCCTTTGTGTGTCTGGAATGAAATGAGATACTAATACTTTATGAATTCAACCAAGCACACTATTTAAATTTAATATTTAATTTTGTTGCTAGTAGTTTAAAATTCCTAATAGATGGCATTAATGTAGTTTATCAGCCATGCTGCCTTCAGTTTTATTTTGTGCCTTTTTATAGTCTTCCCTTTGGTTCCTCATAAAAGAAGGAAATTATGATATTTTGTAAATTAAATGAATGAAAATTAAGCATATGTTGAATAAAGACATCATGTTATTGAATTTATCCCTCCCCTTTCCGTGTGTGTGTGTGTGTGTGTGAGCACTCGCAAGTGTGAGCACGTGTGCCTGTGCGTGTGTGTACTTCCTTCTCTTCCCCCCCCCCCTTCAGCCCACCCCCTTCTTTCTTCTCCCAACAAGGTTTCCTTTTCTGTGGCCTTCTAACTCGTGCCTTAGTTTCGGAGTTCCTGGTATCCCTGGTTTCTGCATTTTCCTGGGATTCGGAGAAGTCGGTGGGCTTGTTGCTAGATCGTCACCATCTTCCTGCCTCCATGTCTACTGGCCATCACTGCTTGTTCCCTTTTCAGTTTCCAAAACTCTCTTGTCCTTCATTGCACTTCACTATCTTGGTCCCCGTGCTCTGACTCTGAGTTGTTGACACTTTTTGAGGCAGAGTCACTCTCTACATAGCCCTGGCTGTCCTGGAACTCACTCTGTGAACCAGTCCAACCTGGGACTTCCGGAGATAGCCTGCCTTTGCTTCTCAAGTGCTGGGATTAAAGGCATGTGGTACCACACCTGGCTGGGCTCTGCTTCTGGGACATGCTCCTTATTGTCAGCATGTGGAGAGGAACCAGAGACAGACCCAGGCTTTGCATGTGTTATGCGTGATTCCCCCATGGGAGTTTTGTCAAGCATCATCCCCGTGAAGACTCTAGGGAGGCTTTGACAAGTTTATGACATCTTGAGATTTTCTTTGTATTCTTAACTTTCTCATCTCTCATTTTGTAATGTTTTGGTAGAAACCGGAGCATAGACACGTTTTACCTCTGGCTATTCATCTCAAAACCAGAAAGCCTTTGTGCACCATATTTCCATAGTGTGTCAAGACTCAGACCTTCCTCGTCTGGACTTATTCTGAGCTGCCTTTGACTTCTCAATGGAGGGCATGGCTCCCAGCCACATAACACGCCTGCTTGCTTTTGATTCTTCAGTTTGACTCTTCCTCAAAAGGTCCGTCATCATGAACCCCTCGGATATGCATCTTCCCACCTGGCCTGCAGTTCTTTCCCAGAGTTGGCTCACAACAGATTTTTTTTTTTCAATATCAAAATTTTACTTGTAGATAATTGAAAATAACAGTCTCGACATACTGAAGTTTTTATTTAGAAGCATCTTATTTCATTCACAAACACCTATAATTCATTATCTTGAAACTGAGCTCATCAGCAGATTATTGATTCACAGTAAGCTTTTGAGAATATATGAGAAAATGGATTGTTTACATTTTTCTTAAGGGAAAGGCTGACTTAAAACAACAACAACAACAACAAACTGTTTTATCCACAAAGCCAAACTTAAATGCCATTGCTGATTGCTGTCTCTTTAACTTTGTTTGACATGTGGCCATTCTCGGTATCCAGTGAGATTTAAGTATCTAAATGGGATTTCCTTTCTCAAGTCACTGTCTTGGAGAACATGTTTCATTGATTCCCAAGACCCTACTAGGAGTCACCAAGTGGCCTGGATATCAAGTCACCCGCACTAGCCTGTCTTCACTCCTAGCGTTGACCCTCCGTGTACCTGGCTGTCATGTGTTCTGGGTATGCCTTCGATGCTTTCCAGGAGCTTCCGAGAGCTGGAGCTGCTCCAACACCTCATGGAGCTTTTAGAACTTAGATAAGTGTTCACGCTTCCTTCCGCCTGGGTGTCACACACTGCAGACAGCAGACACTCTGCACGTGTGAAGTGCGAGCTGTAGGGTAGATGAGTCAGCTCTCACCCAGCTGACAGAACCACCAAACTACGTTCACCACTCATGTGGCTGCAACCATTTGTCTTCCACCTTCACAGCTCCCCCAAACTAGGGATAAATATAGTTGGAGGTTTTTCTTCTAATCCATGTACTTGTCCCCAACCCTTAATCTTTAAATGGGCACAGCTGACAGAGCCACTGTTGCAAGACTGGCTTTGTTTCTGCAGTAACTAGTCACCACCACCACCATCACACACACACTGTTCTACCTTACATCAGCATCTTACAATGAATTTACCTGGTACAGACTATCCCCTGCTCCTCTACCAGGCTCCTGTCTACAGGTTCTTGGTTCTGCCTGTCTTCTTCCCTACCCATCCTTAGTTCCCCTGTCTTTAGTTTTGACCCTGCTCTCAGGCTCAGCTGGCCCATGGTTCTCTTGCCTTCGGTCCTCCCGTGCCCACTTCTCCATCCTGCCTGTGTGTCCTGCCCCTCCATGCACCATCCTCCTTGCTAGTGCACTGAGGACACAAAGGGATTTAAAACTGGTCACTGAAGCCAGTTCAAGGAGTTCTAAGGCTTATGTGGAGTGGGAGCCCACAGGATCAGGAAGTGATAGGAGGCATTGCTCTGTCTTCCCAGACAGTCAATCCTTGATAGATGTGAAGATAAGAAGGTAGGAAATAAAGGACTCAGACAGAGAGAGGTTGCTCCTCCTCACAGATGACATCTTTTGTTCCTCATAGGTGACATCTCTGTCTTTCAAGCCCACCTTTGAAAGTCCTAATATATGCTGCTTATAAAAATAACATGTGCTCACCCTTCCTTCCAGATGATAGCCTGGAATCTTTTTCTTCTAGTCTGTCTTTCTTTCTTTCTTTCTTTCTTTCTTTCTTTCTTTCTTTCTTTCTTTCTTTCTTTCTTTCTTTCTTTCTTTTCACCTTGTCCTACCGATTCCTTTTATTGTGAATTTATGCATTTAAAATAGCTCTATCTTTGTTCCTCAACTCTTTTTCTTGTGTTACTAGAGCACTTCATGGTTCTCAGGTTGATATCCAGGGACTGTACAATAGTTCAGCCTGACACTGAGATATGAGTGCTTGAATTAACAGACACCAACAAGACAGTCCACTGTATGTGGACTTTAAGTAAACACTGTTCTTCCTGGCCTCTGTAAGGCCTGTGTAATATTTCCAAGGCAGTGCTTGGAGGGTTTCTCTTGTTGTTTGCCTGAGATTCAAATGGAAGTGGCATTCTGCGTTTATCTTTCAACCCTACGAAATATATAACTTACCCAATTTCTTGCTTTGAATGCTTAGATATTTTTCAGAAATGCAATGGACACTGTGGGACGTAAAATCTCCTCTCCTGAATCACCTTTTCAGGTGCGTTGTTAGAAGGAGAGTTACTGAGAAGATGCGTATTTTCTTTCCAAGACTTTTCAAGCCTCTTGCCAAATTGCTTTTTTAAAAGGTTATAGCAATTTACGCTCACACGGGCTGTGTGAGAGCCCTCGTCCTCTATACCTTCAGCGCTCAGCACTTAAATCCTGCCTCGCTGTTCTGGCAGCAAATATCGCTGTATCATTTTCTTCTTGATTACTAATGAGGTTCACATTTTTTTTTGTTTATGAGGCAGTTGATGTCCTGGTTTTTAAGTACAGTTGACTTCTCTGCCCTTACTCTGCATTGCTTTGAAATCATAGGAATAGCTCTTGTTTTTATTTCCTTACTTATTTTTAGCCTGTGGCTAGAGCTGGAACCCACTCCCCAAGCTCAAGTTCCGAGGACCAGCTCTGTACAATGGCTTACCACCAGCCTACCCACTGTTTAAAAATAAAAGCCCCAGATGACTCCTAAAATGCATTTAAAATAATTAAACCAAAAAGTGGTGTAATTTTCTTGAGTCTGTAGAATTAGAAGTCTTTCTCCCCCAACAGTTCTCTCTAGTTTTGTTCCTGGAATACAACTGATTTCAAATATCACTTTCACAAAAGCTACTTCATCCATTCTTGCAGACAAATACATATGCTGGGTTACACTGGGTCCATGTAGGATCTGCAGTTCCCTGGTGTGAGCAGTACTTGTATGATAAATGTATTAGTGTCCCAAGGGTGGGGCTCCGTTTCCCCAAGGGCATGGAGGATGACGGGATATGTCTGTGGATTGTAGCACATAGGTTTCCCCTCAGCTAGTGGAGTCCCATCCAACTTACAATAGTGCTTAGCTAGTGAAACTTGCTTCCTTTGAGAAAATAGTGGCTGAGTGGTACAAATTACATTTGGCCCATTTCCTTAGGTTAAGTAAAGGGGCCAAGCAGTCTGCCAGACAACACTCTGCTATCCCACGGTGGTGGCCGTCTCTCTGCCCCTGCATGGTCTGCTTTAATTAGCCCCCAGTGTCATTAAATACTGGGCTGTTTGGCTACATTCCTGAAGATGTTCTCATTCAGATAAAAGATTCCAGGCTGGGCATTTATGTCTTTCCGGGACTCACTTTAAGGATACCACTGTATTCTTGGGTTTTGGCCTCTTTCCCCACCATTTTCTTTGCTTAGTGTGGGCTTTCCACATTACCTGGAAATCAGTTCTTTGGTGAATGAGTCTATGTCACTTCCTCTGCCCTCTGGCCTGACCCAAGTGTGCTGTCTCTTCTTATGGATGTGACTTTGAACAGAGCCTTGGGTCTTCCCAAGCCCCCACAGTGGTCTTTCTTTTCTTTATTCTAGCAGCTTGACCTTTCACGAGGGGCATGTTAATGTCACACTGCTGAATCTAAATCATTGACTCAATGGCTCCATTGCTGAACTCTCTTGACCTGCCCCATTCATCTAAGCATGTGCTAGGTGCATCTGCATGGATGCTTTTTCTAGAAAGCCCCTCTTCTCAAGGAATAGACAACAGGCTCCGGACAGCTGCATGCAAGTAGAATTTGAGGCATGATAAGTGTTATAGAAGTCCTTCCTTCCCTTCTACCAGCTCTCTCTGATAACGACAAGAATGGGACACAGTGAATCTTTAACTCAGGTTGGTTGTCAGCAACCAAGTATGTGCATTCTAGCCCTGGAATGCTGGCTTTACATGTGGCTTTACCACCCACTCCTTTGAGGGTCCAGTTTCTGAATCTCATATCAACTACCTGAGAAACAGAAAAAACAAGTGGACCGGTGAATGAGTGTGAGCCTGGCTTCAGAGCTTGGCTTATGGGCAACCTGACAGGGATGAGCGTTCAAGGCACGGCATCTCCTGAGGAGAAGATGAAGTGCACAGGCAGCTTCTCTGGAGCCCACTGGGGTGCCAAAGAGTTATGTCTTTCAAAAGTTCCCATTCATAAATAAATATCCTTCCCATGCAAAACAACTATTATTCTGCTCTTTCCCAGAACACCACCAACTTGGAATCTAAATCTCAACAATTACCATTATTCACAAATAATTTACATTTCTGGGCAAATGGAAGATACCATATCATCATTATTGTATTTGTTCAATTTGCAAAATGGGTCCTTCGAGGACTCATTTGGAAGCCTGTGTGTATACTACAGATAGAAAATGTATTGGACTCTAACATTCACTGAGGAGTGCATGTTCCAAATTAATATAAAAGACATTTAGGCATTCAAATATATTGTTGGAAAAAGTGGAATTACTGAAAAGAAAGCAATTTGGGAGCTCATTTACTAAAGAAAAAATAGGGATGTGTCTCAAACTATATCCCTCTTATTACTCTACTAGACTCATACAATGTAATGGAAGTTCGTATAGGTCCTGTGTGGCTTTCAGATGTCTTTAACTTATGGGTACATATTTAAAAACAAGAAAGGCTCTGTGATGTTAGCTCCCCTGCCTGCCAATAAGAAATTGTATTTATAGCTACAAGACTGCTCAACCCTGCACACTGTCCCAACTCCTTGTCCAACTGCTTTGTTTCCTTACCCTCTCCATCATCTGGTTTTGTTTGTTGGTTTGTTTTCTTCCTCCACTTCCTTTCTCCCAAGCTCCATATGGTATGGAGAATTCCCATCCCTCCCACTGGACAATGCACTGAGACTGCCTTTCTCCCCCAGCTCTTCCTGAGAAGCAGAACTCACAGTGGGATTGGCCCATCGTGATTGCCTCTGAATTGGTCAAGGAAGACATTAGCAGATTTTGAGAAATAAAATTCCTTTCTCTTTGTGCCACGGCCCAAGAAGAAGGGCTGTGCACACATCTGCCTGATAAGAAAGACAACTGAATTCAAAGAATGCTACAGAAGTGATTGGGATTTCATTCTTGCCTTTAATTTTTGTGAACTTAATTAAGGAAAAAACATTTAAAGCTTGGTTTCTTTTATTCTGGAAAACCATTTGTCAAGATGTACTTAATCATTTAATATAGTTAGAGAAGAAAACAATCTACTGTTTCCCTTAAAACAAACAACTTCTGAGGTCAGAAGTGACCCAGGCCCTCTCTGATTAGGCTTGAGCACCATGGAACAGAATCGGGACTTCTGCCCAGATACCATGCCTTTCCCCGATGGTTGCAGAGCTAGCTCTGTAGCTAATGTCAGTTCATTCCAAGAAGATTGCCTCTTTCCTATCTAATTCTACCTTTCTATCCACCTACAGGGGAACTTTGTGGCTTGCATGACAGCCATTTTACGGCAGATGGAAGACTACCATTATGCACACCTGATCAAGACCTTTGGGAAAATGAGGACAGATGTCGTGGTGAGTATCTTTTCCATCCTGTCACAAGGCCAACATTGGAAGCATTCAATGACATCTGTATTTCCATTTAAAATAGATTTGTGCATAAGAAATTCTCTATTTGCTATCAGAAGGCACTCGAGGCTCTGTGTGGATGCTTTTGACTAGCTCTGACCTAGAGAATAACGTGGGTCTGAGCCTGGAGAAATCCCATCTGTTCTGGTCACAGCAGCCTTTCACTCACTACTGGGTCAATGACAATCATGTGCCCCACAGTCATTAGCTCCTGTCATTTCTTGGTTGACTTTCTATAACAGTAGCTTGTGAGCTACCCTCCTGGACCTTAAGCTAGCTTCTGCTATTAATTAGTGCTAAGCATAGACCCTCATCAGCGTTTCTCCTAATAACTCCTTAGTCCTCCTCACACAAACAATGATGCAACTTAATTGGGAGAGTGTAATAGGGAAATTTATTGCTTAGGAGCTACCTCCCTAATGGCCTGAAATTACACCGCCATATGGCGAATATCCTTTGCAAAGCTGCACCAAACCTGCTGGCAGGCTTTCTAGTGAGAAGCTAATGCAAATTCTTGGATTCCACTTTTAAGGACCCACTGCTCCTGTTGAATGTTCATAGGTTCCTGTGTGGCACAACTTGCTTGCATCGTATTTCCAGAGCAAAGCCTATTGCACTTGGTCTCTCCCTTACTAAAGGAAGGAAGCAGCAAGATTTGTATGATTTTTTTTCAAAGAGCTACATCAAAGACCAGGTTTTCTTCTGTGTGGCCATAGTAGGAGGGTGGATAGTCAACAGACAAACAGACAATAGATAAATATACTGATAGTTCATGCATACATATGTAGATGATAGGTAAGTAAATCTTTACGAGTAAAATGAATTTATACCTCAAAATTATAATGAATTTCCTTATACATAGATAAATAATAGATTGATAGAAGATAGATTGATAAATGATAATTACTTGAAATATGATAGATTGATAGATTTATTGATAATAAAAGATGATGGACATTAATAGTTAGCTAGGTTGATTGATAGATATAATTATAGAGAAGAATATAGGTTAATAAATAAATTATGGATAAATATATACAGATAATTTCTAAGAAAAAATAAATCTATACTTTGAAATTATAGCAGTTTTCCTTAAATAAAAGGGTATAAAAATCAAATCAGTAGTCTTCTTCCACTCAAAGGATAAGCAGGCTGAGAAAGAAATTAGGGAAATAACATCCTTCACAATAGTCACAAATAATATAAAGTACCTTGACGTGACTCTAACCAAGCAAGTGAAAGATCTGTATGACACGAAATTCAAGTTTCTGAAGAAAGAAATCGAAGATCTCAGAAGATAGAAAGATTGCCCATGCTCATGGATCGGCAGGTTTAATATAGTAAAAATGGCCATCTTGCTGAAAGCAATCTACAGATTCAATGCAATCCCTATCAAAATTTCAATTTAATTCTTCATAGACTTAGAAAAAGCAATTTGCAAATTCATTTAAAATAACAAAAAGCCCAGGATAGCGAAAGCTATTCTCAACAATAAAAGAACTTCTGGGGGAATGAGCATCCCTGACCTCAAGCTGTATCACAGAGCAATAATGATAAAAACTGTATGGTATTGGTACAGAGACAGTCAGGTAGACCAATGGAACAGAATTGAAGACCCACAAATGAACCTACACACCTATGGTCACTTGATCTTTGACAAAGGAGCTAAAACCATCCAGTGGAAAAAAGTCAGTATTTTCAACAAATGGTGCTGGTTCAAGTCTAAGTGGATCAAGGACCTCCACATAAAACCAGATACACTGAAACTAATAAAAGAGAAAGTGGGGAAGAACCTCGAACTCATGGGCACAGGGAAAAATTTCCAGAATAGAACACCAATGGCTTATGCTCTAAGATCTACAATATAGACAAATGGGACCTCATAAAATTGTAACACTTCTGTAAGGCAAAGGACACTGTCAATAGGACAAAACAGCAACCAACATATTGGAAAAAGATCTTTACCAATCCTAAATCTGATAGAGGGCTAATATCCAATATATACAAAGAACTTAAGAAGTTAGACTCCAGAGAATCAAATAACCCTATTTAAAAATGGGGTACATAGCTAAACAAAGAACTCTCCACTGAGGAATATTTTGTGGACGCTTAGGTCCTTTTCAGAAGCGGGAACAAAATACTCTCGGGAGCAAATACGGAGACAAAGTGTAGTGCAGAGTCTGAAGGAAGGCCATCCGGAGACTGCCCCACCTGGGGATCCATCCCATATTCAGTCACCAAACCCAGACACTATTGTAGAAGCCAAGAAGTACTTGCTGTCAGGAGCCTGATATAGCTGTCTCCTGAGAGACTCTGCCAGATCTTGACAAATACAGAGGTGGATGCTCACAGCCAACTATTGGACTGAGCATGGGGTCTCCATTGGAGTAGTTAAAGGACTGAAGGAGCTGAATGGGTTTGCAACCCCATAGGAAGAACAACAATATCAACCAACCAGACTACCCAGAGCTCCCAGGGACTAAACCACCAACCCATGGTTCCAGCTACATATGTAGCAGAGGATGGCTTTTGTCAGGCATCAATGGGAGGAGAGGCCCGTGGTCCTGTGAAGGCTCAATGCCCCAGTGTAGGGGAGTGCCAGGGCGGGGAGGCAGGAGTGGGTGGGTGGTTGGGAGAAAATTCTCAGAAGCAGGGGAAGGGGAGATGGGATGGGGGACTGGGAGGGGGTACCGGGAAAGGGAATAACATTTGAAATGTAAATAAAGAAAATATCCAATTTTATTTGTATAAAAATGTATACAATTTTATGTGTCCATGTGTTTTAGTTTTCTATGAATATCAAGAAGAAGTTTACAGTAGGGACATAGCCAAATAAATAAATATCATGCAATGTCCTAAGATTAGTTTGAAATCATAGTATAGTGAAATCTCATTGAATATTCATAATATTTAATTTCATCATTAAATCTTCAGTGTGTCACTATGGCCTGCTTTAGTCAGTGAAAATAATAGCGTTGATAGACTTCAGAGATGATATTCTTGGATGAATGATAAAGTTTCCAGGATGAGAGTAACTATTTCTACTGAAAAATGAGTACCACCATAACAATTGATACATTATCAGAACACACGTGTTCTCAAAAGGTATACATGGCATTAACAAATGTCCCATAGGAATGTAGCTACAGCATGGCTGAAACAGTTAGACAACATGGCTTCCAAGGGTCAGTCTGAGTTACTTTTCTGTTGCTATTATAAAACACCATGAACAAAGTCAACTTAAGGGAAGGAAACTTTATTCTGACTTACAGTTTCAGAGGGACAGGAGTCCTTCCTGGTGCTGGGAGCGGGCATGGTAGTCACTGGTAGGTCTGGCAACAGGAACAGGGACCAGAGAAATCACATGTTTTGGATCAAGCGTGAAACAGAGAGGAAACTGGAAGTGGGGCAGAGCTGTTCCTTGTGACATACTTCCTCCAGCAAGGCTGTACCTTCTAAACCCCCACAAAGAGTGCCACCAGCAAGAGATCAGGTACTTAAATGCCTCAGATGATGGGGTACATTTCTCACTCAAAGCACCACAGGATGGCAGTGCCTTGTTGGCTTGGAATGTACCTTCTCCTTCCTCAGAATAGAGGATCAAGTATTCGGCTGCATGTTGTGGACCAAATTTCCCAAGGGGTTTTTCTTTTTTTTTTTTTTCCTCTTAGACACAGGCATCCAGAAAAGTCAATTATTTGCATACAATTTGATTTCTATTATAAAATGGCATTTGTTATTTGTATGTCTCAAATTCCCACAGCAAGATTTTTTTATTGTTGTTAGTTCATCAAAACCTTCATGAAAATATGTTCCTACCCACTCACTGTATGCGGAGAGTATTTTATTTTTCTACTCTCCCAATTACCATGAAAATGAAAAGATCATTTCCTGTGAAATAATTGGAAGTTAATTAGTATTCCAATATGAAAATGGCCTAAAACCGTTTTCCCCAAGTCTTGCTTGCTTCTAACAAGCACAGCTCTAGATTCTCAGATTCAGCCCCACCCTACCCAGCCTCCCATCTGCCCCCTGCCACCTACCCCAAATGCTGCCACTGGGTAAATCATTCTGCCACTGGGTAAATCATTCTCACATAGATTCAGTCATTATCACTCCAGTAACCCACAGGGCTACTGCTGTCACCTTTCAAATGGTCCTTTGTCCCCAGGGTAGCCAGAGGGGAAGACCAGACAGGTGACACTCAAGCATCCCTCCCAGGACAGGGAAGCTGCTTTCTCAAGATAGAGTGCTGCAGAGCACCTCTCTTGCTTCTGCCTAGTGCTGGGTGCTACCCTCCATCTGAGTCTCAGCATCAACAGAAGCAGGAAGCTTGGCTAACGCATCCCTGCTCCCTGAGATTGTTCGAACCATGTGTCACAGACCTCCACTGGGTGGCTCTGGAAGAGCCTATACTTTGCTTCCCACTGATTCCCTCACAAGCCAGTTCTCTGACACCAGTTGAATGTTCTGCAGTTCAGCACCATCCCTGCACTGTCAACCTGTATGTCCTCATGGGTTCCACAGATGACAGGGCTCACCTAGATCCAGCTGTAAGTCTAGGCCCCCATACTTTTGACTAAGCAGCTATCAATAAGAGTTCCTTTAGCCAGGCAGTGGTGGTGCATACCTTTAATTCCAGCATTTGGGAGGCAGAGGCAGGCGGATTTCTGAGTTCAAGGCCAGCCTGGTCTACAGAGTGAGTTCCAGGACAGCCAGGGCTATACAGAGAAACCCTGTCTCTAAAAACAAAACAAAACAAAACAAAACAAAACAAAACAAAACAAAACAAAAAAGGAGTTCCTTTAACCCTGACCTTGAGGTCCATAATTTGCCATTCTAGCTCACAGCCCTCTGGGAGATGCTTGCATAACTTCTGCATCCTTCCCAGAAGATTATCCCTAGCCTAGTCCCTCCAGTCTTGTCTGCGAGTTCTTTTGGCACAATCTGCCCCAAGTTGGAGTATGTAGGGTTGGACGTTCTAGCCTCTCATCTTCTAGTCTGTCTGGAGACCAGCCCCACCCTGACACCGCCTTAAGAAACTCATGTATAAGACTCATTATGTAGCTAGGAAGAATAAGGACACTCAGGAACCCAAGGTTCCTGGGACCTTTGTGCGAATGTGCATTGGATGAAGAGGGAGGTGTGCAGGGACAGAGCTGGTGGAGGCAGTGTTGAGGGCAGGAGTATTTTAAAGGCTAGGAAAGAGAATGGCACATACGGACTCAGTACTGCCGAACTTCTCACGTGCTACCTGGTTCTTGGGTAATCCTTGTGGAGTCCTCCTTGTGGAGTCCTCCAGGCCTGATCTGCTGTCAGGCAAGTCCACGTACGTATCCCAGGCCCTCTTGCTAGAATCCTTCTCCACCATCTTGCTGCTTTGGTAGTTACCTTGTAGGAGCCTCTTTCTGATATTTGTCAGGGTTTCTAGAGATGGAATTAGGCCCCTCCCCTTCATAGCACCCTACCTTGTCTGTTCCATTTGACCATCAGCCTGTTCTGGAATGTACCAGGCTGGCATATTGGATGTAGAAAGTGGTGAGGTTATTGGATATAGAGGGAGCAGACATGCCAGCAGCAAGGATGTCCTTGCTTCAGACACATGCTGTACTTGAGACTCTCACGGTCTTCAAGGTATTGCTGTCCGTGGGACACTGTCAGCTAAACTGTTGCCCAGTTTCCATGGAGCGTGCATCCTAGGTGGAGAGCTGAGACAGGCTCCACACACCTGCCTGCTCTGCTTCTGAAGCACTCCCCCGACAATGCAGCCTCAGGAGAGCTACACGGGACTATTCATCTAGGAGTACATATTTCTTTCCCAGTAACTTTTTAATCAGGTCATGGCAAGCAGAACAAACTGGCATGCCTCATAGTCTTTTCAGGGATCCCTTATCATCTGAGCTCTCTGGGAGGCAGAGGGGGAGAACAAATGAGGCTAAGTCAGTGATGAGGTGGCTTCCCTGGCAGAGTGGGCCATGGTGGAGGGAAAGGGGTTGCAGGTGAAGGGGGGGGGGTTCTGATCCTATGCTGGGGAGTTTCCTGTGGGAAGCACTAATGGGCCACTGAGGAAAATACCAACCAGGAACTCTTGGGCTGTGCTAGCAACCTTTCATCCTTCAGTGTGTCTTTGTTTTTAGAGCCGTCATGTTTTGTGTGGACTTTATTCTGAGCCCATTATGGAGTCACACACAGCTCTCAATTATAATGAATTCTGTACGCCCTGTATTGTACCATCCCCAGACTCAGAGTCCTATCCAGATTGCTCTGTATGGTTTGCTTGTAGCCCAGGTTAGCCTTAAACTCACTGTGATTCTCCTGTCTCAGTCTGCGGAGTGCTGGGATTGCCATCATAAACCACCACACTGAGCTTTAGTGAGTCTCCATTTTCTTCCTTTTCACCTTGCTGTCTTCCTTCCATCTGTGACATTAGTGTGTGTGTGTCTGTGTTAGAAACAGCGTGTCAGATTGGTCCACAGAAGCCCTAGGAGGGCTTTGTATCTTCTGGAGCAAGCGTTGTGAGCTCTTACAGGCAGTTGAGAGCTGCCCAACACAGGCATTAGGAACTGAATTTGGATCCTCCTCGAGAAGATCCTTGTCATGTGGGCCGTCCAGCTGAAGGTGACTTTTTTCATCAAATTAATGGTGTTAGAGCTAGAGAGAAGCTGTTGTTTGCCTCCAGAACACACCTGCAACTTTCGTTAGAGCTGACCACTCACTACATTGGACACCCTGTGAATATTCAAATGCAGAGTGCAAGAGGATTGGCTGTAGGGTGAATGATGAAGCTCTCTTTCATTACTCCTGAACTCCAGGCTTTAGTGGAGCTCTTTGTAAGCCTCACCAGCTTCTGCTGGACCACCCTGCCTACGGAGTTACTCAGCCTGGACCACCCTGACTACGGAGTTGTACTCAGCCCTACAAATAAAGCCTCACAAGAGGTCAGCTCCCACTGCAGACTGCATTCTGTTTGATTAGCCAAGTTCCATCATGTATCAACCGAGCAATGCTAATTAAGTGCTGGCCTGTGGATCATAGAAAAGACACTGGGAAAAGTTGGCTTCTCTACGAAGCATAGAAACCCATCCCTGCCTCTCAGTTATTAGGCTCACGTGAAGGATGGACAGGAATCCTAGCAATGTAATCCATGTAAGCAGAAATGCAGCTCACAAAGAATACAACCTAGCCCTCTGAAGATGTTCCAGACTCGGGGCTAAATGGGAAGCTAAGTAGAATAATTGAGTTGTATTGAGATTAAACCCACTCCTCCCCTGTATCACTTTTGGTCAGAGTGTTTCTTCAGCAGTAGAATGAAGCTAAAGTAGGTCCCAGAAGAATGTGAACCTTGCCTATCATCTGATGCTTGTCTTCAAGCTTAACCTGTGCTTCTTTGCCAGTGATGCTGTCTGAGCATTTCCCACTAGGGAATTACTTTCTTGGCTGCTTAAATTCTATTTTCCCCCTTGCCCTTCTTAGCCAACACTTCCTTATGATTCAATAGATTCCAATATGAGAAAGGCCCACTCATTTTTGCCAACTCTAGCTTTTTCTAAACCAAGTCCCTGTTGCCTTTCTCCTCATCCTTGGGTCCCAAGCACACGTGGGGGCTTCCCTGAAGACCTTCACAGGGCTCAGGTTAACAGCACAGAGCAAAACTTACTTGCCCTCACAAATAGGAACTATGCTTAATTCCAACCAGGGAGCTGGTACAAGCTTACCAACTTGCCGAGTGCAGAGGCTTCCTTGCCTATGTGTAATTGGCATAAAACAGCAGGTAACCCCTTGAATCCTGCTGCCCTGTGTTGATCTGGGAGTTCCCCACAAAGAGCAGGAGATTCCAGTGGCATCCCTGAAAGGCTTAACTATGGAGCGGTTGGGCAAAATGTCTCCTTACTCACGTGGTCAGCTGTACGCTGAGTGTGTGCAGAGGGTCAAGGCAAGCTTTAAATTACAAAAAGAAAGGCTAGGGATCACAATATACCAATCTCTGGGAGTTTTGAGATAGTGAAAAAATGGATTTAGGATAAACATGAGAGAATGCCACAGCCTGCCTGATAGGTTTATAAAATCCATGTTTTCCTGTAAGCAGAAGAGGCACAAATGTATATTTATAACCCTTGGGGATCTTTTTTTAACTGCCATAGAGACGTTCCCAGGGACTATTTCAACATCTATCCTTGAAAAAGCTATCTCAAGCAGGAGGTGCCCAGGTAAACAGACAGAAGCAGTGTATAGCACCAGAGAAATACATCTTCATTTGCTTCTCAAATGTTTTCCTTCAGCTAAAAATAATGGGATCTTTTATAATCTCATCATCAGGGAGAGGGTTCACCCTGCTCCTGGTGAGCTTCGTCACTGCTGTGTTGTCTCATTGCAGGATTTTCTGATGGAGACATTCATCATGTTTAAGAACCTCATCGGGAAGAACGTCTACCCCTTCGACTGGGTGATAATGAACACGATGCAGAACAAGTAAGTTCAGCCTGCATCCTGCATCTTGCCTCCATCGCATCTGGTGGCCATGGTGCTGTGGCTGGGTTCTCAGGTGTCTGCTGAGGTACTCTATGCCTTCTATGGTGCCCGTGGTTATATGGAACTGAGAACCTGTAAATCATGGGAGTGTCCTAATACCAGCATGGGGCTCTGCCGCTAGGTCAGGCTGTATGTCCCTGGAGGGGGAGAACCAGGGCTGCCCTCAGATACTGCTGATGAGATCTGAGACAAGGATTCAGTGGTGGCTGTGGATTAAGGTTGTTGGTTATCAGAAGTCAGTTTGGCTATACATGGGAAGAAGGGGCCTGGGTGTGCTTTAGCCTTCCTCATAGGTCCATGTTTCTCCTTGCAGTGTTGGCTTATAGCTCCCTGTGGCTTTGACTTTTTCTTTGGTCTTGGTTTGTTTTCCTTAGAGCTCCATGTATTTCGAACTGCCCTCAAACTCACAATGTAGTGATGTCTAGCCTTGTACTCCTGATCCTCCTGCCCCCGGCTCCCAATCACTGGGAGAACAGGGTTAGGAGTACATGCCTGCCTGCCTGGCTTTGCCTTTCCGGCCTCCTGTGGAGTGGAGCAATCTGTGGTAGCAGAGACCTTTCCTGGGTTCTGCTCCTCTTATAACAGTAAAGACGGAGTCAGGGCCGTGTGTTCCTCAGGTGTCTGGATTCCCAGCAGACCTTTGACAAGGGTCTACTGAGGGATTACTGTACCTCTGAAGTCATGTGACACTGCTGTGTCCAAGCTCTGTCTTGGTGAAGCAGGATGAGGAAGGGATTCCTGGCCATCAGGCTGGGGGCTGCTGCAGTCACCCCTGACTGGTTGAAACAGGGGTCTTGGCCTCTGCTTCTATCCGTCCACCTACCACATCATCTAGCCTAGCCCTCTGCCTGTCTCTTGACATCCCCATCCTCCTGTGGAGGCTGAGATCCAACCCCACAGTGTACTATTCCTTTTTTGCCCTTAGGGTTTATTTTTGTGGTTGGAAATTCCACATTCTTCTGGAACAGTATACAGTACTTTTAATGGGTCTATGTCCCATCCGACAGAACAAACAATTCAACATCAGTATCTGAAACAAATCCCCACTGTCTTAGAACCATGTACAAAAGCCATTGTACAGACTTAGGGCTAGCATGGCGGCATTGCTTAGAATAGGCCCCTGAACACTGGGGTGGGGTGGGGGTAGCAGGTGTGGATGGTTTGCCATGATCCCAAGGGTGGACTTGGCTTCTGCTTTCTCCAGAAGGGCAGCCACATGCCAGTCAGTGCTCTGGTTGTGCATTCCATATCCTGAGTGGTAACCCCTCTAATGAAGCTCAGATGTGACGTTTTCCCTGTATTTGAATCTCCCTTCCATGGTCTACCAATCTGTTGGTGGTGAGGGTGGGGGAACATAGAATATACTCACACGTTTATTTTTGTGATGCTTTTTGTGTGTGTGTGGTTTTTCGAGACAGGGTTTCTCTTTTGTGATGCTTTTAAGATCAACAGGTTGTTTTTAGTTTTCAAAGCATCCTTGTATCACTTCTTCTTGCTACTCCATCAAATATCCCCTCCCTCCAGCCCTGCCTTAGGGGGAGCCTCAGCTGCCCCAGAACTAAATGAGTCACCACAGTCTCTGGCTCCATCTACACAGCACTGAAAATCTGGAGACACCAAGATTCTTTGGGGCCATGCTGCTTTTTGTGCAGCAAGGAAGTGCCTTATGATCTGTGGTCCCCAGAGCTGTGGACTGACTAAGCGGTGTCAACCTCCTCCTGCTCACTGGATGCTCCCTGCTGGTTCAGCCATATGATGGGCTACAGCTGGTCGGCAGCATCAAGGGTCCACTGTATTGTCAGCTTCAGCATGAAGACTTTTTCAGTTTTGACTTGGTGTGCCCAAGGCTTTTGCTTTGAGGAAGATGACCTGAGAGGGAGAGGTCACTCCCTGCTCCTGTTGCTGAGCCACTAGTGCCATTGATACTTCTGGGGATAAGTGACACTAAGTGTAGCGCATGACATTTGTCCTAGTATCTGATTCACTGTGCAGAGAGGCTGCAGTCCTAAGGAAATCATG
Organism: Mus pahari; assembly: GCF_900095145.1. NCBI lineage: Eukaryota > Metazoa > Chordata > Mammalia > Rodentia > Muridae > Mus > Mus pahari. Next base: position 104,431,479 of record NC_034590.1, read on the forward strand.
ATAAAGGGTGTGTGTGTGTGTGTGTGTTTGTGTGTGCATGTGTGTGTGCGCACGTGTGTGTGTGTGTGTGTGTGTGTGTGTCCCCGTCTGTCCAGTCTGCCCATTCTGTTATCTGTCTTATACAGAGTACTGCCCCAGAGTGTCTAGTAACAAAAACTCTTGAGTTATCAGGCCCGCCTGTCTATCTTTCCTCTCTTGGTGCTTTCTGTAGACATGCAAGGGTGTGTGTGTTCTTACCAATGTGTGATTGAGTTGGGAGCTCATATAAAGGCTCTTCTATTTGAGGAGACCCTAACCTTTAAAAATCACAGCAAAGCCACAGTTAATATTTTGCAGAGGGAAAAGTTTCAAGGCAAGGTAACCTGTGGAAGAGCCACCCTTTCTTGATGCACATCACATGTGGGCACAGAGGACTGGCAAAGTTGTTCCCATACCCCACAGGATGCAGATACCAGAATGCACAGCACTGATGTGCAGAAGCTGTCAGTAATGTGTAAGGGAGCCTCTTACCAGACTGGGGATGTAGCTCCCCCATGTTTGCCCATTATGCACTAAGTACTGGGCTTGATCCCGTTCCTTGCACTACTGTATGAACCCAGATGTGGAAGCATGTGCCTGTAATCCCAGCACTTGGGAGGTGGAGGCAGACTGATCAGAAGTTAAAGAGAAACTGAAACAGAAACATCTTGACCTCTTACCTCCACCAGGTGAGAGGTCAGGTACTTACAGCTCTTTGGAAGACAGCAGGTTTATGGGTACCTTCCCTTAAATGCCAACTTCACCATGAATACCTTTTCAGTTTTGACTTGGTATGCTCATTCTCTCTGGCTGCTTTCTGTACACATGTTGGGATGGCTAAACTTGGTGACAGACTGACTATATCTGGAATTCCCTAAGCCCACCTCTGAGGGGTGTTTTCCTAGTTGGATTATTTGAGGTGGAAGACCCACCCTGAATTTGATCATTTAAGGTCAGAAGACCCACCCTCAATCCAGGCCAAGGCTTCTGGTGGTGGCTCGCATGACAGGACTGGAAAGAGGAAGCTCTTGCCTTTGCCCTTGCCTGCTCCCCTCGCTCTCACTAGCAGGTTCATCGATCCTACTCCTAGGCCATTATTCCTTCGCCGCTATTAGAACCTCCTTCTTTGGAAATGGAATGTGGACTGTAAATGATAGCTTTCTAGGACCTCTTTGGAACTCTATCACCAGACCGGGACTTCTGAGATATTCAGTCTTGTGGACTGAACAACTACCACACATACACATTCACGCATACATACATACATACATGCATGCATACATACATACATACATACATACATGCATGCATACATATATACATACTTTTTTTTCCTTGTTGCTGAGAGAAAATGCGTGGCAAAAGCAACTTAAGGGAGGGCATTTCTGTTCTAGCTCATGGTTCAAAGGTGCAGTCCATCCTTGCAGGGAAGGCATAGCAGCAGAAAGCCATGTGTGTGAGGCAGCTGGTCACACTGTGCCCATAGCCAAGAATCTGCACAGGATCAATGCTGCTCCGCAGCTCCCTTCTCCTTTTGCTTGAGTCTGGGACCCCAGCCCACTCACTCACCTCCACGGTCAGCCTTCCCACCTTAAGTCTCCCTGTCTAGAAAGTTTCTCAGAGATGTTCCCAGGGGTTTGTCTCCATGGTGATTCTAAATCCCATCCAGTTGACAGTCCAGGTTAACCATCACATATGTTTTCTACATGGTTTCCTGCCTGCCTTTGTTGTGTGTTTTTATGTATGTATGTATGTATGTATGTATGTATGCATGTATGTGGGTGGGAGGGGTGTCTGTCTGACTGTCATCTGTCTGTGATGATTATGTCCCCCATTGCCAGCATTGCTCATGTCACTCTCCTTGTAGCTCACTCCAGCCTTCCTTCCCTCTGTACAGTACTAATCCGTGTTTCCCGAGAAGCGTCCTGAGTCTGTATTTAAGTTTTAATGGCACAGCTGGACATGCAGTTTTACCACCCACGGCTTAGAAATCGACCCAATCAGCCTCTCTGGTCTCTTAAATATCCCTGTGCTCGTTTGGCTTTGTCTGTGAACAAACTGCTCCTTGATGTTCAGGGCTCGTAAAATAGAATTAAAGACAGCACCCATTTGATATAATGCAACAAGCTTACAAACCAAGGATGTTGAGACTGCACGAGGAGCCCAAGGACAGCCACGGCTTGGTTGCCATGTTACAATAGTGACAGACTAGCAATGGCCTAACATTATGGCCCTGAGCTCAAGTATGATAGCGCCAGGTGGCAAGATGACATTTAAGATAAGCACGGTTCAGAAGCAGTCAGATGGTATCTGTGTGCTGGCTTCCAGAGTGCTTCATAGTCTACCCAGAACATCATGGGTGCTGTTTTCTTGGAAGCCCCAGGGTGCCTTCCAGTCAGCAGCTGAGCATTACAGCTGCCCTGGCTCTCACATGACTGTCTTTTCTTTATTGGTGCTTTGAGTGTATGTGGCACATCCCACAGCTGCACACTCATTCATGAAGTCATGACTGTGTTAGCTGCTACTGGAAATGTAACCACTTGCCATGTCTCCTCTGGTCCCGGGCTTGTGCTCATTCACACTTGTGCTCACAGTGGCACTGGGTTTGTGTGCCCATTATGCACACTAGGATTTTGCCATGGCTAGGCTCTGGTAGGAGGTCTGTCTGATGGACACAATTCTCCTTCACCTCAGAGAAATGTTATGGATTGCTTTCATTTGGCCTGTGAGACACATTTCTGCCTCACGCGTCAGGTGAGAGAAAGGACAGTACTCTGGGTGATTTTACAGCTTCATAGAATTCAGCTTCCTGTTCATACTGGCTGCAGAGAAGGTAGCAGAGCTGTTTCTGCATTTGCCAGTGATTGGCACTTGGTGACAGAATTTTTGAAACTTTAACCACTCCCACTGAAATTCCCCTGTGGGCCTTACTAGGAAAAATCAACATTCTATCCTGCTCAGAACCATCACTGTTGACAGCTGTGATTGTCAGTGGTTTCAAGTATCCCTCATGTCAGTGTGGATCTTGTATTTGAGGCTGGCTGGTCTCTTTTAGGCTGAGTTGGGACCTAAAGGAGACTGATTATAAACCGTGGTACACATCCTGCACACTTGAATAGAGGACTTAGGAAAATCCATGGATATAAAATTATGGACTGGACTTGGAACTTTCTAGTAGTCAGCAAGTGAAGTGTATTGGAAAGTAGGGGTATGGAGGAAGGCACAGTGGTTGCCAAATTCTCTCTGGATGGTGGACGAGGAAACAGCCCTTGTTATTCACCAGAGAACCCCGACTGTTCACCATGAGGGTCTTTCCCTAAGAGATGTTGAGCAAGAAGTGGCAGAGAGCAAACATCTGCTGAGAATTAATGATGCCTCCCAGAAACAAATAGACACTTCTTAGCAGTCAGTACAGGGCCCTAACAAGGCTTGGTTGTAATTCAAGTTGTTGGGAAAGTAAGCTTAACAAATGGGAAACTTTTTTGGTTGTATGTATGCTTGTCTATGTGTGTACAGATGCCTGTGGAGACCAAGAGCTATCCTAGGTGTCCTTTCTCATGTGCCATTCCCATTAATCTTTGAGACAGGGTCTCTTACTGGCTTGAAACTCAACCCTTAGGTCAGCAAAGTGCAGACATCTGCCTGTCCCTGTCTCCCCAGGGCTGGGATTACAATTCTGTGCCATCACATCTGCCTCTTCTTTTTAGAGTGTTGAGGATCAGAACTCAGGTCTTTAAGCTTGCGAGGCAAACCCTTTACTGGCTGAACAATCTCCCTGGCCCCCAGAGTGGAGTTTGCTGAACTGCTTCATTCCTTTCTGTTTAGTGGTTGAGCATTTGAGCCACAGAGCTCAGGCACCAAAATATATTATTAAGGCCCTTGTATTGGGACCTATGTAATCTTGGCATTTGTAATTTCATGCTCTAGAATTTCACCTCTACTTACAGTTTGTAAGATGTTGTTTATTTCATGTGTATGTGTCAGTCATGGATTTTGCTTGTTTGTTTGATTGATTGATTTTCATTTGTTTGGTTGGTTGTTTTTTAAGACAGGATTTCTCTGTGTATGTAGCTCCGGCTGTCCTGGAACTCACTCTGTAGACCAGGCTGGCCTTGAGCTTGCCTCTGCTTCCCAAGTGCTGGGATTAAAGGCATGTACAACCACCACCTGGCTTTATTTTATTATTATTTATTTTTATTTTACATGCCTTGGCATTTTGCCTGCTTATATGTCTGCATGAGGTTGTCGGATTTACAGCAAGTTGTGAGCTGCTCTTCTTCCTCTTTTTCTTCCTCTTCTTCCTCCTCTTCTCTCCTCCACTCCATCTTTCCCTACTGATTCAGACTGAATTTTTCCATTGTGTATTGTCCATGTATGAATATAGCACTTAAGGTTTTGAGCGACTGAATCTATCAAAAAATCGTATCTCATGAGTTAAAATGCCCACGCCTGCTTTCTCCATGTAGCAGTTTCTCTTCTTTTAAATATCACATATTTTTCTTCTCCTGGGTAAAATCCATCAGCTGTGTTGGCCCCCAGATAGCATGCTTGCTGATCTTTCTGCCAGTGTGTTAATCAGGCTTGTGCCCTAAGCCTTAGGAAGGGGTTCCACTCTCACAGTACTGGATTTTCTAGGATATATCATGTCAGTGCTCAGAAAGGACATTTGTAGCACCAGCCGTGAGCTAGCTCCCTACTGGTTTCCTTGCTGTAGAGGAACTGTAGTTGTTAGGCTTCCTGTACTGAGGGCTTAGGAAGGTGGGGGTGGGCTACCTGCACAATGGAGCCTGACCTTATGGAGATAGGGGAGTCTGGAGGACCCAGCTGGCAAATGCTATACATCTTGAGAGCCTGACTATACAGCATTCCAGGATCCAGCAACCCTGGGCTTCTGACTTGACATCTTCTTTCTTTGAAGTCCATGGATCTAGCTACCTTGTTACTTTGTGTTTCTTTTTCTATTGCCTAGCTTTCCTGGTAGCTTCATGGTAGTTTTAGGCTCACCTATGAACTACTTTTCCCTTTTGTCATTGGTGTCGGCACCATTGGTGTCTGGAGCATAACTCTCAGAGGACCAACTTTTAATGAAGGAAGATACAATGAAACTCGGTCACAAACATTCCGGAAGGAAGGTTCCCTGATGTCCGTGCGCTTCCTATGACCTTGGCTTACACTCTGTGTCTGAACCTATGCTCTTTCTAATGAACTGGGCTCTGTCTGACATGTGCTCCAGCTGAGACCACACGCTGTCCTCTAGGGGTCCCTAGTCTTCTAGCTCATTTGCCTAGTAAAGTCACAGGGTGTCTGTTCCTTTGAGATTGGCCTTCTTGATGTGCTGGGATTTTCAGATAGGTAGCTTTGGGACCAGGAATGAGGCTCAGACTGCTATGTCCAGAAAGCACCAGCAATCTTGCAGACTTTACATTCCTTTTCCGTTGTCCTCAGAAGCTGGTGGGAGTACAGGGCAAGGGCATGAGCTCTTCTCCCTCAACAGCTTTTGGACCTGTGTGTGGTGTGGATGGTATAGCAAAGCCAGCTTCCCCAAGTTGTGGGAACCTCCAAACCACGCCCTTCTACCTCTCAAAATTCCCTTCCTCTTTAGTATGTTCTTTTGACTATTTTTAATTATTTTGCTCTTTGCATAATTGAAACAAGCCATTTTCTGATTTTTTTTTTAATTGTTTATAACTAATTTATTGCACGTAGCATAGATATTTTCTACCAGTGAGGTTGATTCGAATTGCCTCTTTATTTAATTCCAAGATGAGAAATCAAACCACTCTTCAAGAGCTGCCAGTGATGAAGGGCTCTCAGGTCTCTTACTTAGGGACTCTCACTTCAGAGGGAGCTTGAAAAGGCAGCATCTGCAGGAGAGCACTGAGAACACTGTGCACGCCTCCGCGCCATGTTGAGAGCTCCCAGCCACTGTCTGTCTCTGTCCCATTGGCACTTGGTGGTGGAGGATGCAGTGTACTTCATGAGAGCAGAAGCCAAGTGTCCTCTCTGTCCAGTGCATGGGGCATCTCTAGGAGCCAAATAAACAGAAGGGAAAACATTTCTTTATAGCCATCTGCTGCCCTACCTCCACCCCAACCACCACCCCAACCTCCCAGGATAGACCTGTCCTAAATTCTCATTCATTGCAGTCTTGGGACCTAGCCTCCACTGGCTGAGGACTAAGATAGACCAGGTGAGGGAACATTGATTGTAGCAGAGGCAGGAAGAACAAACCTTCAGGTTAGTTCAGTCTGGATTATGGAATAGATAAGAGACAGTGTGGATTGTATAGTGGGACTTCCTCCAAAGCAGATGAACAAACTAACTGACAAAAATCTTGAAGGGAACCAAAGCAACAAACTAGCTGGGTTGCCTGGCAATGCCTTAGGTATCCTTTTGGTGACTAAATGAATTAAGATTCCCCCCACACCCCCCCCCCAGAGGCCAAGGGGCTGTGTCCATATAGACTTTGGCTGCTGTATTTAGGAATAGAGGGTTTCTGGCATCTACTGAGCAGAGTTCAGGGATGTTCCTGACCCACCCGGTAGAATAAATAATGGCTTTAAAGTGGTCTTGTTCATGGTGTGCTATTACAGCAATAGAAACATAACTTAAATGAGGAGGATCTAGGAGAAATTGGGGAAAGGGAAAACATGACCAAAATATATTGTATACATTTCTTCAATAAAGATTATTTAAATTAAAAAAATGAAAAAGAGCTTGACTGAGGTTTAATGTAGGAGACAGCCACTCTGGGCAGAAACCATCTATGCAAGTGGGGCTGGACTGCGCAAGAAAGATGGCTCAATGTGAACCAGAGCAGGCTCTGGCAAGCAGTGTTCTTTCTTGGTTTCTGCTACAGATCATGCCTCTGGTTCCTGCCTTGACTGCCCCCAAAGACAGTGCTATTCAGCAGTGTAAGCTGAAATCAATCCTTTCCTCCCCTAAGCTGCTTTTGGCCCAGTGCTCTATCCCAGCAACCAAGAGGGAAGGAACTCCAGCACCATGTCCGTCCAGAGTCCTCTGCTGACCAGCTTCGAGGAGGCTGGTAAATTTACCCTAGGCTGAAACGTTAATTAAGAATTGGAACAAGAATGGAAGGAGTGATGGGAATGGAGTGCGTCACTGAAGCCTGACCTGCAGTGACTGCCTGGGTCCTGCCCCAGCAGTCAGGTAGTGAGGTGGAACCCAGATAGGCAGAGCAGAAGCTGATGACCTCTGTTGTTTGACTCTCTGTTACTATTCAGGGGCCCCGACAGCTGATTGCTTCTGGCAATGAACTCCTGCTGGTAGTTCAGGGAAATTAGAAAAGAAACTTGGTTACTTGGGACCTTTACACTGACTCAGGCTTCTCCCTGCCTGTATGAGAAGTCAAGTTCCTTAAATCTTGGTGCGCCAAGGAGAAAAGAAAAGAGAAAAGAAAAGGAAGAAAGTCAGGTCCACACAGAGACACACACATAACTGGATGGAGCAAAGAAGGGCTACAGTGCCACTTTATTGTTGTTCTTAATTTTTATACTTTCCTAGGAGAGTTGATCAGATGGTTTTTTTAAAGCATTTTACAGTCCATAAGTTCATAGTAAGCTTAAGGCAATAGTTCATGTCACAGTTCGATAAAACTTGAGGAGTTACAGCGGAATTGTTTACATGGCTTTCCATTGAGACTAGTACCTGACTAAACAGTCATTATCTGCTTTCTAGACCTATAATTTCATTTTAAGTTTAAAGCAATAATCTTTATGTCATAAGTTAACATGGTTTTGTCAAGAGACAAATCATCTGCCTTGTGTCTTATTTTTTATTTTATATAGACAAACTAGTTCATCATTTATTTTATTGTAGGTGTCCTTGCACCTACAATAAATTGCCCATTTCCAGTTTATGATCTTTAGTTACCAGGTAGTGGCCTCATTCCTAACCTAGAAGGAATGTTTTCATCTATTGTAAATTTGCTCAAAGCCTGTTTTCTTTTCCTAGAGAAATTACCCTGTGGCACACAAAGGTTTACAGAGCTCTATCTGCAGTTTTTATTCTATAGGGGGTTTGAGAGTACTTATTCCAGTTGAAGAATTCTATAAGATTATTATCAGGAATTATGAAACCATCAATTCATCTAAACAGCATTATTCCATGAAAGTACATCTTCATATTGATTCTGCAAGAAATCTGCCCAATATGCTGGGCTGATGCCCAGGAAGCATGAGGCTGTGTAATAGAGGCAGGAAAGGCATATCTACACAAGAAGCAATCCTGGGATGAAGACTCTGAGGACCCTGCATCTCAGAGCATACCTGTCACAGCCATGCACAACAGTGGACCATGTCTAGAAAACTCACTTGCTGGCCATAGCTTTTCCTAGATGTTTTCTAACAAGTGACCACAGGAGCTATTGCCTTGGCCATTTCTATGGATGTAGGAAAAAAAAATGTCTTTGTTCCTCCGTATCCAAGAAATTGGTCATAGGTATTGATCATTAGAAATATGAATGTTTCCATGAAGATGGAAAATACATCAAAGGTGTATTATGAAGAATGAAACTCTTTTTTCCCATAAACATACTTATTTCTTATGACATTTGAATATATTAAATTGACAGACTTACTTGATTTATAATTAAGTCAGCCAGCATTACTGGCTGTCTTCATTAAAGTAGTTATATATGGTTGGCTGGGACTTGGGAAGCTCATTGACTTATGCAGTTGCCCTTTGTTCCCAAACATGGTCTATGGAATTGTGGAACTGCCTCAACACTGTAGCATGTCAGAGCTACAGGCTCTAAGGATGACCCTACTCTGGCTTCAGATGAGGCTCTGAGATGTGGCAGGTTATACTGGTTCCAGAAATGTATGCAGTGGAGCAGACTGTACACTGGTTACCAGAAATGTATGCAGTGTAGCAGACTGGAACCAGTCTTGCTCCTAGGCTGAGAGCAGTGAGCTATGACTCCTTCTGCCCTCAAAACTCCTTGGAAAGATCATTGAAATAGTGAAAGGCAAAGGCTTGGTCATAGATGGGTCCTTACTGAGGACTGGAAACAGGAGTCACTGTTGTGCTACTGAGGTAGTAGTATAGACAGTGCTTAGATTTGGTGATAATATTATCACTATGTAGAATCGTTATTCCTGCCCTCCCTTCCTCCTCCTCTTCCTTCCTCCCTTCCTCCCTTCCTCCCTTCCTCCCTTCCTCCCTTCCTCCCTCCCTCCTTCCCTCCTTCCTTCCTTCCTTCCTTCCTTCCTTCCTTCCTTCCTTCCTTCTGTGCTAACAGTTCTTTACACATACATACTCACACAAACACACACACACATACACAAAGAGCTTTGTGGAAGTGTGTGTGTGTGCATGCGCGTGCGCTGCAAATACTTTTCTCAACTCAGTAACTGCAGAGCTTCCTCTCATCATAATGTTTCTGTTGGTTGACATTTTAATTTTGTCTTGAAGACTTGCAGAAAGACACTGACTAGAGTCACCTCTGGTAACTGTCCAGGTAGCAAGGCTTCACATTTCTCCAATGCAGTGTCACCAAGAGATGCTGTTCTTACAGTGAGCTTGGCCTCAGTACTAAGTGTGAATGAAAGTCCATAGTTAGCTGCCTGCCACTCACAAGGTTAAAAATAAGGTTGAATAATATGTCGTCCCCATCTTCAATCCAACCTGACCCTGTTCTCTGATTCTAAAAATTTAAATGTGGGATACATGCCCAAATCTATGAAGGAATTGTAACCATGCCCGCTACGACTGTGCTTTATCTGAAACTCTCAGCACGACTGTGGGAATACTGCACCTAGAGATATTTGAAATCTTTCCAACAACCTCAGAGGCTGCAGGGTACCTTGTCCACCACACAGTAGGTATTCAACAGTGCTCATCTAACTGCCAATCTAAAATAATGAGTGTCAGTAGAAATCATCCTACTGTGGCAGAGGATGACCTTGAACTTCTGAGCCTCCCGCCTCTACCTTCCAAGTGTTGGGTTTATTGGCATGCAGCAGCACACCTGCTTCACGCTGAGCTGAGACTTGAACTCGGGGGCTTTGTGCAAGCAAAGCAAGCATTCCGCCAGCTCAATTACATCCCCCAGCCCCTGGGAAAGATCAAGAAGTCAACTGGTAAGGCCATGAAACCCTCTGTGGCAGATGCAGGTGCACATGCTCTCTTATGTTTGGGTCCACAAAGAAATTATTGTAGATGCCAATATGCAGTGAGCAAAGACTCCTTATGCTCCTGACAATCTAGTAATGACTGAATTTCCTTAGCCAAAAGTTGTCCCAAGTTTACCTGCGGCACCTTCTTGCAGATCTCAGTCTGTAAACCTGGCTCAGATCAGCATTTCTGCTGCAGGCCCGGGAGCTGCAGGAGCTGCTGACTGCCAGAGCTGGCTGCTTCATGGTTAACCTTTCCAGTAAGGCATCAAAGAAGGGGTTTTACTTAATATTGTACCTGTCAAATTCCCAGAGCTGTGAGTAAATTGAAGATACAAATTATGTTGTAAAGTGAAATATTTTGTGTTATTCTACAGTTTGGTTGATTTAGGAAGAAAATGAACTCTGACAGCTTGATCTTTTCAGTTCAGTGGATTCTAATGGTCCAAAACAAAAGCCCACACTGCAGGCTCTTCTTCCCTTCCTGTTTATGAGCAGTGTGGCTGCAAGCTGTGCCCTGCTCATACTATACCTCCAGGACAACCGGCTCCATGCTGGGGATGCACAGGCCCTTGGGAACAGCGGGATAGTGCTGGTTGCGTATGTATGTATGTATGTATGTGTGTATGTATGTGTGTATGTATGTATGTATGTATGTATGTATGAATACTCAGCGTCCCTGTGAGTGGAAGGAGGCCTCTCTGTGTCTGGCCCACTTGCCTCAGTGTTTTTTACAGGAAAGGGACCTGTGCTCCTAGTTTGTCTAACTCGGGGCTGCTGTTACCATGACTTCTGTGCCTACATAGAGGTGATTACCTTGATGGCTGCAGGAGCTGCTCGCTGGAGTGCACGGGGGGGGGGGGAGGTCGGTCAGAGAGCCCTTCACTTTTCCATCATGAAGCTCATAGCCTCCCGGGACCAGCGATTCTCTGTGTTCACCAAAAGCATTTTGTAACATTGCCACCGTGAACTCCGTACTTGTGATGCGTTGGGGAGGGTCATGGGGTTTAGAAAGATGACAGACAGAGTGTTTTGTAGGCTTAGCTTCCTTCGGTGGGGGGCTGAGCTGCTAGTGCTGTCCACTTTAGTCTTGCCTTGCCTAAGGTCCTTTGGCCTTCACACCTTTGATAGGAATCCCCTTTGCCCTAAAGAAGAGGACCAGGCTGCCAGCAGCCATGGGTGGTAGTTTAGACTCTTCCTCCAAAAGTCCCCAAGCATAGCCCTTGCCACCTACAGCTGGCTCCTTGCCACTCTCCCTAGTTCCTGGGACTAAGGGACCAGGGATCTGCTTTACTTCTTCAGACTGACTTTACTGAATCACCAGTGTTAGTAATCACTGGGAGGAAGGGCTTCCAGTCAGCTACCAGCCACAGGTGATTTGGAGGTGGAGTATTCAGAGCAAATGGGTATGTGGGTAGGTAGGTAGGTAGGTAGGTATCTTTATCTTTGGTATTAAACCTATGACATTAGGTAGGTTCGGAGAATATAGTGTTGATCTTCTATGAGCTGCTCTTATGGTTAAATGTAGTTTGCTCGTATGTTATAGTCTTACTACGTCTTCCTGGTACTGTGAAGTGGATTGAAACCTGCCAGAAACCACAGTGAACGGGATTGCTCTATATCTCACTGATGTTCTACCTAGAGGATGAATTTGGCTGGTCTCTCAGCCTAAAGAAACCATATCTATACAGATGTCTACAGGAGTTCTTGACTGCTAGGTGCAGGAGCTAGAGGTAGTCTCCTAGGGCAGAGAACGATCCTCAGTATAGGTCGTTCCTGGATTCGTTTTGAAATCCAGGCTTTAGAACACCAAAGGGACATCAACATTAGGCTCCCCAGGGCCTGGGCATTAGAGCAAGGAGCATGGACAAGGAGTTAGGCTGGAGAGCTGACCAGGAGGGAGCCTCTGGAATAATCCAGACCATAGATGGTTTTGTCCCAGAATGCGGTGGTCATGGAGAGGGAAAAATGGGGCATTAGAAGTATTTTCCAGGTAAGACCAAATGGAGCTAAGACTTAGCTACAAGGAGTAAAAAAGGTATAGGTAAAAAGGCAGCCTATTGTCAAGGTTAGCCAAGGGTGATTGGCAGCTCACCCTTGATGTGGGGAAACAGCTTAACTGAGTGGGAATATTCACAAGCTCTCTTTCCCATCATGCTCAGTGTCTCCCCCCTACCCCACTGTCTCCCTCCTACAGAGAGGAATTCCACTATGTTTATACTTAATTATGAAGAGAATTAAGGACTGAGAAATGAGGCAGTGTGCTGAGTTTCCTGTGGAGGGCCACATGCAGGATTGTGTCTGAAACCTCTTGGCTTCTCCACCGAGAACTGGTGTTCATCCTTTGCTTTTCCATCAGGGATGCATGGTCTGCCGCAGACTGTCGGGAGATAACCAGTAGAAGGGCTCAGCTAGCAAGTAGGCCTTAACACTCAAGTCAGATGTTACCATTTAGGGTGCTGTTAATAATGGCATGGTGCTACCAAGATGCCTGGGAGGAAAAAACAATGTTGTTAGAGACAGGGAGTAGAGGTAAACAGAAGTCCCTGTGGCTGAACAGATGAGAAGATCCACACAGCACAGGGAACTGAGAGGGGGAGCCAAAGTAGGAGGAAAACCAGCAGAGAAAAGACAACGGTAAGCTCCTAAGAGAAGGTGTGCCAGTTAACAGAGAAGTGACCTAAGGGATGTCCACTGTGTCCATCCCCATGCAGTTCGCATGTGTGTGCATTGACCTTGGGCAGCCCTCTCTGAACTCCATGCTGCTTACATTCATGGAAAGGGTGTGCTTAGGGATCTGGGATACCGTGGTGGTTTTTCTGTATTTATTGTTTCTTTGATGGTGGGGCAGTGGGTAGTAATTGAGCATACTCTGATGGAGGAAGAAAAAGGTGATATGTAGGTGTATTTGATGGAAGTTGGGATGACTTCAGCAACAGGGGGGTGGCCTTGATGGGAAGAGAGTTGATTGACTGGGGCAGTTGGGGAGACAGAGTCAACATGTGTGCATAGATGTAGGAAACCCTTATATGGCTTCTATTTCTCAAGACTAAAGTTTGGTCAATAGCAGTAAGGAGTCAAAGCAGTAGTGTGTGTGTGTGGGGGGGTCTATCTACATGTGTGTAGTACCCATATTAACTCTACCTAGGGCATTCACCATGTTTCCCTCACTGTGACTGTTTCCATGTGTGTGGCCCTGAGACACATGTTGTGTCACATAAAGTCTGGGATAGACTCATGAATACAGGGATCTAAAAAGATATATCACTTTAAATAACTGCTACTAAGTCACCCTCCCGTGAACATTTCTAGATGGATTCTTGTCTTTTAAGCTTCAACAAACCCTGTTAGCCATCAAAACCCACTGGTCTCTCAAAATAGCCCGCTCGGGCTCCTCCTCTGCAGGTGTATATGGCAGCCTGGCCCTGGGACTGGGAGGGAATTCAGGAACCAGAGTTCTGGCTTGTGTCTAAAGCCCCTCTGGCATCTCTTAATTGTCTCTTTTGGACAGTAGAGCTGCTTTAAATGTCCTGTTGCTGGTTTTTCTACACTAAAAGCCAGTTCCATAATGTTCAGGTATCTTTCCAGGCCAGCTACCCTGCTGGCCCTCCACTGCCCCTGCCTCTTGTTTCTTTTCTTGACTTCAATTCCTCTTGTCTTCTCAAATAACTAAGAAGTGACTCTGAATGCCTGGTGCCTCATGGACAATCCCAGGACCCAGCTATGATGTACTTGAAGCAGGTGACTTGCAACTCTCCATCCCCTTTCCGTTTTAATTAGAGGTAGACATGTCTTCTCAGACCTTCCTCATCTGGGCTGAGAAGTCTTGGAGGTAGCAAAGTGAAACTTGATTATTCCAGTCACTCCTTAGAGAGGCCATTGCATTTCCACTTTCTTGGTGAAGAGTGGAAGAAAAGAATACAGAACTCACATAATGGTGAATCTTACAGACCACTCCCTGTGGCTGACCTCACCTTGCTAGTTCCTCAGACATAAGAAGCACATCCCTAGAGCTATCGAGCAGTGCACACAGTGCTAGGGAATCCAGTGGACTAGATGCACTGTCCTGTTCTTGTTCATACACTATTAGTGCCAGCTCTAGCAGCCATGACTGAGAGACTCTGGTCTCAGCTGCCTGAGGTGGGGGTGGGGTGGTCCAACTCAACAAGGCACACACAGAATTTCCCTTTCAGAAAAGGATCACAGTCCTGGATAACTTTGGAGCATCAGCCTTTGATGCTGTCCCTGCAATTACAATATTGTGAAATCATGCCATCCAGTGCAATCGTATTCAGTCCGACTTGGTAAGCAGACAGTTGCTAAGCTGGTTGAGCTTTGAGAACTATAATGCATCCAGATCTGGGGACAGAGCTGAGTGGTAGAGTCTTCCCCAGAATGCAGGAGACTCTATGTTCAAGCCCCAGGATTGCAAATAATAAATACTTACACACCAGCCAGGCGTTATCATGGTTCTCACTCTATATAATCATGCACCCATTTCCCAAAGGTCAACAATAGGTCTCCTTGTTGGGTTGTTAGTGCAGTTGTCCTGGAGTACAGCTCACAGTGCCTTCCTAGAACTGGATACCCTCAACAAGCCAACTTTTATTCCTTAGAAGTCGAATAAGAACTGAAAGCAACTGGCAAAGGACTTTGTACCCTGTGCAGATTTTTACCAATTCCTTATCTGTGTCCTACATAATATCGTATGTTTAAATGAGTAAACCTCTATAGTTCTCCAGCTGCTGGGTCTGCAGTTACTCACGAACCCTTGAAACATGATAACCATGCTTCTAGGTCCTCAGAAAAATAAGAGCAAAGTATTTATTTTTTCCTCTCAGATCCAAGCAAATGGAGTCAGAGAAATGGGTCAGCAGTTGACAGCTGCTGTTGCAGAAGACCTGTGTTCCCACCACTCACTTGGTATGGCTTGGGGTGGCTCACAACCATCTGTAATTCAGCACCAGGCAATGGATCTGATGCCTCTGGCCTCTGAGAGCAGCTTGGTTCATCTTGATGCATCCCCAGACAGACTCATATGTATACACAGAACAATAGGAATAAATCTTGAGATATTTTTGAAGTTTTAGGAAAATATTGTCAAGGAAGCAAGCAAGGGTTGAGTTCAGTGGACCAGAAGTTCAGCTGTCTGTTTCCACCTGACATCTCCTGCATGGTCTAAGGGAACTAACCAAGGGTGAAGGAGCACTGGGTGACTAAATTCAGAAACTCAAGGAGGAGGCCAGTGTAACTACGCAGGCTTCTAGTCTCCCCTAATCCCAGGGCACTGATCCCGAGTGCTCCCTGACAAGGTAAAGTACTTACCTGCTTGACAGGAGAGGGGAGTGTGTAGAGGGGTCAAATTATTTTGCTATTCTTCCACAGGATGGGCTCTTATTGATCCGAGTGTAAACGCTGACTAAAGTCCAGGATGCTCTGAGCATTCTATACTATGTGGAGTATTTCCTAAATGGTAATAGGATCAATGATAGAGATCAGGCGTTGAGCAACCTGAAGGGCCCCACTGTAGCTGATAGGTGCCCCGAAGATGCCAGGTTCCCAGGAAATGCATGGTGAACTGACGGCTGTTCTCCTTCCTGCTTTGCAGTTGGTCATTTTCCAGTGCCACATTTTCCATGTACAGGTATGAATTTAAATGCAAGTATTTTCTTAGAATAAGTCACATTTGTGGTATTGCGAACATGGTTAGACATCTGTGTAACTTTTACATAGACTGTCATCAAAGATCATGAAATTCACAACAAAGCATTTAGCGTTTATTGAGCTTTTAGTCTGGACCTCACACTTT
Organism: Mus pahari; assembly: GCF_900095145.1. Lineage (NCBI taxonomy): Eukaryota > Metazoa > Chordata > Mammalia > Rodentia > Muridae > Mus > Mus pahari. The sequence continues at coordinate 104,447,442 of NC_034590.1, forward strand.
GTACTATTTATTTAAAATCCTCCCAGTAGCCACAGAGGTCAGGTTGTATGGTCCTTATTTCAGTGGTGATGGCGCTGACCTTGATAATCTCTTCGGAGCACAGCAAGATCTCTACCTAATCAGTAAGCCTGGAACTGTGTTTGCCTGGCTCCAGAGCACATGCCCTCTTTTTTTAAAAACCCCACTCAGTTTGCACACCCCCACCCCTACTCCTTTATAATTTCTTTGGCACAGTTTTGTGCCATGTGGGGGAAAGGTCAAGACCTCAGGTCATCAGGCCATGTCACCATATAGGCAAGCATTGTATTCCCCTTCTCTGCACCGCCATACCCTCCCCCCTGCCTGCCGAGCAAATGCCTGGGCATGCATACATAGTTGAGATTCAGAGAAATCTGTTCCTGCTCACCACTGCCCGTTCCTGTATGTTCACCTTGCTCAATGCGCTTTGGATGGGGCGTAGAAGGCAGGCTCCCCGCCCGGACTTCCAGACCATCCCCTGCCAGACTGCAGTGGTAAGAGGATGCTGCAGCCCTCCTCCTGCTCGTGGCTCAGGAAGAACGGACGTGCCCAGCAATTTATAAAGGATTATCGCACGCAAAGGCAATATTTGCTTCTCTCCCTCATTTCTCATTCGCCCACATCAGTGGCTCTCTCCCAATATCTCCTTATAGCAGAGTTGTAAGAAAGTGACCTTAACATTGAATCAAATACCACACACTTTTTTTTCCCCGAGAAAATTTCTGTGGTTTTGGAAACTTGTTTCATATACTTTTTTTAAAGGAGTGGAACCTTTGTTCTTTTGTTCTTTGAGTAAAATGTGCTGGTAGTGAATATCTTTTATTTTCCTGTAAGGATTTTCTTTTCAAGTCATACAAAACCGCTCCATGTTCCATGCAGCCAGCTCCTCTGTCCTCATCATCTTCCATTGAGACAACTCTGGGCTCTTGGGAAACAGAACAGGGAATTAATGGGAATTCACCCATCCCTGAGCTGCTGGGGACGAAGCTAGTGGCTCTTGCAGGCACTCAGCTTCCTCTAGACAAGTTTGGCAGCAGTGAATTCAGGTAGATCTTCTGTCCGTGACTGCTTGAGAATTGTGTGCCCATAGGAGAAGGTGTGCAGTGGGGATGTGCAGCTCTGTCCTTCCAATATGTCTGCCATCTTCCCGGTGCTGCTCCAGAACTATAGAGAGGGCTCCCCCTTTCCTATCTCCCTTCTGTTATGTTACTCCAAAGTAGGGGGTTAATCAAGCGTATTTCACAGGCTGGAGAGACAGCTCAGTTGAAAAAGTGGGTTCTGTCTCCAGAACCCATGTAAAAATGCCCAGGTTAGTTGAGCAAGCTCATACTTGCATTGCTGGATTGTGCTGAATTCAGGTGGAACCTTGGAGCTTGCAGCCAGCCAGTTAAGCCTATTTGCTAGGTAGGCCAGTGACAACCCCTCACCTGCGGAAGATAGATTGTTTTTTTGAGGATGACAACTCAAGTTGTCCTCTGGCCTCCACCTAGAAGTGTATACACACACATACACACACACACACACACACACACACACACACACACACACACACACATCCCCATTAAAACAGAACATTTTCAGCTCTTGCATTTATAAAAAGTGAAAAAGCAATGTCTCAGCCTGGGTCCATGTTTCTTTCTTGAGTTAGCGATGGCCAATACTGTTTAGTTTAGCCAGCTATTCCTTTGGAATTTACAGTAAGGCCACATTTAATATATTTCCATTTAGCAAGTATTTGTTCTCAATAACTGCCTTGGCTCTTTATTTGATTTGGGGAAAGGGGGCCTAGTCCTCTATATTTTCAGTGTGGCTAGAAGTAAAGTCTCCAGGGCTTTGCCCCTGATGTAATTTTATTTTTAAATTGAAAAGTGGATTTATTTAATGTCCTCCAAGAAGCAAATTCACAAAGCTCGGCAGCCCTAAAATGCGCTGCCAAAGTTGTAATTGGTAAGAAGTTAGCAAGAAAGAGGGATTAGCTTGTTGAGCCATGGCGTAGCAAATTGTCATGGTCTTGAGTAGTTTTGTGGCTTGTTAAGAAAATGATCCTGAGTTTAGTATGCATCCCCATGCCGTAACATTAGAAAGCCCCAACATGAAGAGAGTCTTTGCAGGGAGAATTTGTAAATAGATATCTTTTAACTCTCCTGGAGGAGTATATAAGGACTTATTCCAGTGTCTAGGAGGAAAGTCTCCCTGTTGGCCGGGAAGCTGCACTGCCTATGGTTACAGGTACTGAACAGGTATGGGATATCCTGGCAAAACTTTTCCATTCATCATTTTCCGGGCTCCTCTCCATCCCGTGACACACTCCTGCACAGGCATCACTGAGGAAGGGACCCTGAGAGCCTGTGGTTATCATAGGTAAGCATAAAACATCAGAGCTCTCCTACGTGTCATGAGCTGGGCTGCACACCTGACAGGGCACCCCAAGAGCACATTGGAACAGCCAAGATGTTTGTTCAGAGAAAGCTGTGCTGACTCTGCCTCATGAGACCCCTGGACCTACCCCAGTTGCAGGTCATAGACTCACTATGACTTTGGGCCTGGTTTGAAGAATGCATTACAAATCTCATGGTGGTTGGTTGTTCCTTGTGTGAGCCACCCATGACCACCCCCACTCCCCACCCTTCTTATCACTTTCCCCCATATCCCTTCCTCCTTTGCCTTTAACTTCCTGGAAGAAGTTCTGTTTCAGGAAAGCTATGTAAGTACCCAAGCCTGATACATTATGCCAGGAAGGGATGCCTGGAAACTGGAGGCTTCCCAAGCAGGGGTTCAGACAGGGTGTAGAAGTTGCTCTAAGATCTGGGCTTCAAAATGTGTGTGTGTGTGTGTGTGTGTGTGTGTGTGTGTGTGTGTGTGTGTGTGTGTGTGNTGTGTGTGTGTGTGTGTGTGTGTGTGTGTGTGTGTGTGTGTGTGTGTGTGTGTGTGTGTGTGATGTTAGTGATTAACCCCTGGGATCTGTGCATGCTGGGCAAATGCTCTACCACTGGACTACATACTAGCTTTGTTTGGGTGGTTTGATAGATGCAAGTAGATAGGACAGTTCCCATGTCTGAAAGGAACAGAACATACAAGCAACCAGAGATAATCAGTTGTTAGCCCAGAACAGGAGAGAGTGTAGGGCTTTGCAGGATGAGATCCTAGAGAGGAGGGAGGAGTTCTGGGATGATGTCTCAGGAGAGTTGAGTAATTAGCTCACAATGTATGGTTTCCGTGTTAACTGGGAAGTGACATTTCCTGCTGAAGGGAGCTGGTGGACCAGTTTCATATCACAGAGGATCCCATCTTTGTGACTTGCTTGAAATTGTATAAATGTATCCTCTACAGTCTGATTAGTGAAAGTCCGAAAGTGGCTTATGAGTAAAGTCCAATTTTCTTGAGTGGCATTTGTTCCAGAAGGCTGTGGGGAGAATCTCTTCTGTTGTGTCCCCAGTATCCACAGGCGGCCTGATTTAGTGTTGCTTGTTGTTTTGGCTGTGGCTTCTTCCATCTTCAAGGCCAGAAAGATACGGAAAGCCTTTCTCTTGCTGACTCTGCCTCCTGCTTCCATATTTTCTCTCTGGAAGCACATGTGTGATCCAGGATAAAATACCCCTCACACTGGGCTGATTGGCATCCCTAATTCTTCCTGCTGCTGTGGTCTCACACAGCATTGTGAGGAATGAGGACAGCTTTGACCATCTTTCTGCTCACCAAGGCAGGCATAACTCATCTTGTTACTCTGAAAATAGGAGTTGCTTGACACTCAGTAGGTGCTCAAAGCTGCCCCTGAAAAGCTTGTAGTAAGTAAACCTTAGGTGTTTCTTCGCTTCCCTTTATTCTTCTTCCACTGAAACTCTCCCTGGATACCCTAGCTGAGGGGAGCTTTGGTACAAGGTTTATGGTTGGACTGATCCACTCTCTTCTTTTCCAACAAATTAAACCTCACCCACTCTAACAGAGGTTGGTCTCTTTTACTCATTCCTCTGCCCCAGAAAGGTTGAGATGTCTTTCTCTGTCAAAATGAGTTAAGCCCCTATTAGCTTAATCAACTCTAGACTTTCTCACACCTATTAAACCTCACCAGATTGCAATTTGGACCAAAGTGAATCAAGGAAGACTCCATTGCTTTGGTAGTTACAAGACTTACCAGGGACATCCTGTCCTTCTACACATAGGATCCGAGGATCCTGTCATGGTTTCTGTTCCTGCAATTCATCCGTGGCCCTCGGGATGACTGCCTGGGCTATTGTCCTACTGTCCTTCTTGATGGAAGAGGCCATAGGCCCAGGCTGGTTTGCTTACCCCTTGGTGAGATGAAGGCCTTCCTGTGAGCCTGAGACAGGGCAGACAGGGTTCCTCAAAGTTCTGCAAGTCATCAGAACATAGCCCAATGAAGCAGAGTTGTCCCCAGAGCACTGAGCCTTCACCCTGGTAGACAGCTCATCTTGGAAGGAACTGTGGCCAGAATCCTGCTGCTCGGATTTCTTTGAAGGTGGTGTGAGTCCACAAGGAGGCCCTAGGAGGAAGCCACAGGAGGAAGCCACTGTTTTCTTCCCTGATCTCCCTGTTCTTCCGTTCCCTCCCTCCTTCTTTTCCATTGCTCTCTCTCTCACACTCACTTCTTTCTTTGCTTCTTTAGCAGACACTAGCATTCAGTCAGCCTCACAGTCCCTTTACCACAGCTTCTTCCTGAGAGCTAGCTCTGTTCTGGCGACAGCTATCACTCCTTAGCGGTAGATATGATTTTAGAAAAGGGAAGCACGAAGTCTCTGATTGAGGGGTTCTGCCTGGGCACAACAGATACGGTAACTGGTGGGCATGCCGAGCTCCCTTTCAGTCTTTTCTCCTCCAGCATATAAAAACAAGCAAATGTACAGCTTCTAGAGCCTTCTTGCCAGTGGGTCTTTGTCCCAAGGATTTAACACAGCGCATATAGGCAGCATATTCTTGGGGACCTGTTGACAATCTAGGTGTTTCTGGGTCTGAGTTGGGACATAGCATTCTTTGTCTAACTCTATGAAGAGGCCTCAAGGGCAGCTGTCAGTGTCTCCTGCAGCACAGCCTGCCTTCCTTTTCTCAGCTTTAAGGAACCTTCATGTTCCTCCCTGGGCTGTGCTGCCAGGCCTCTGCTCTACAGTTATATGGGACTGATGACTTCTTGTCTACCAAGGTGGTGATTAAGGGTCCCACAGAACTGCTAAATGGGGCTAGCCCTGCTTTGCAGTCTTGATCTGGTTGCTCACAAGGAAGGTCAGAGAAAATTCTAGAAGACCCCTTATGAAGTAGAGGAGCACTGAAGGCTGTTTGCTTTCAGAGGGTCTAGGTGAGGATGGTATGTGGGGTCTTTCAGGGCTGCAGGCAACTCTTGTAGTTTCCTGCAGTTTGATTTCCCTGTGGGCTTGGCTTTCTAAGCACCACAGTGGAATGTCAGTACACTGTACTTTTTACATCTCCTGCATCAAGCATTTGTCATCCTCTACAGAATCTTGGATTCCTGCTCCCTGCACCCCACCCTCAGCTACACAGGAGTCAGTCCAATGGTTGGACCATTTGCCAGTCCATCCTCTCTGCGTGTGCGTTGAATTGCTCTCAAGTTGCATCTGGTGCAGATAACGTTGTAGTGAGCGCATCCGTGCATACTTTTTCTATATTTTGGATTGTTTCCTAGGATTCGTTCCCAGAAGTGGGATTACTAGGGCTCGATACATACTGTCAAATTCCTTCCAAAAGGACTTTACCCACTTCCTATACCCATGCCAGAATCCAGTATTATCTTAAGCAAGAAAAGTTCATTTAATGCGATGATAAAAGTTCTCTCATTTTGATTAAATTAGCATTTCTTCAATTGTTTGCAGGATAAAATAACTCTTACTCATTTTCCTTGTAAATCCTACTTTGGACCTCTGTATTATTTGGATTTTAATCTTTTTTTTTCTTTAAAAAAGATGTTTTTGTATATATGTGAGTGCTGCGTTATGTTTGTGCACCACAAGTGTCCGATGCCTGCAGGGTTAAGAAGAGGATTTTGGACCCACTGGAACTGGAGTTCTGAATGGTTGTCAGCCACCACATGAATACTGGGAACTGAACCTGGATCCTCTGTAAGACCACCTAGTACTCTTAAACACTGAACCATCACTCCAGCTTTGAACCTTGTTCTTAAGCAATTTACCAGCACTTTATATGATGCCCATCTTAACCTTTGCATTTCCATGGGTATATTTCATTGTTTGAGTGTATATGTGTATATATACAGGTGTGTATAAGTGTGTATATATGTGAGGATGTATATATGTGTGTGTATGTGTGGGCGTATATGTGTGTGGGTTTACGTGTGTGTATACATGTGCATATATGTATGTGTATATGTATGTGGGGGTATGTATATGTATATCTGGGTATATATGTGTATATGTATGTGGGTTTATGTGTGTATATGTGTGTATGTGTGTATATGTTTTATGAGTGTGTATGTATGTGTGTGTATGTGTGTATATGTGTATATGTATATGTGGGTGTGGGTGTGTGTTGCTCTTTGCAATCTCATGATCTGGCTGTCTGAAAAATGTGTCTGATGTTTCATGTATAACGTTTTACACACATCTCCATCTTTTTCTGCACGCTGTCACCATGTTACCATCCTCCCTCCTCACATTTACTATCCAGTTTGGGGCTTTCCTATTTTATTTTATTGTCTTAAATTTTAATTTTTAGTTTTTCTGGAATTTAGTATTTGATGCTAGGTGTGTCACATTGACTTTTAAAAATCTCCATGTTACTACATTACCTTTCATGAAGGAATCCCTCACCATAGTTTCAAGTGATCCTCTAAACTCAATGTTTGAAACAACATTAGAGGAAATGTGGGGGTTGCTTCAGTGATGCAACTAACCTCTTACTTCCAGGTTAGGACCACATTGCTCTGGCTTTATGGTATTTACATGCCTTCTGGGCTTTTCCTTAATAAGTAAACTTCATGTATTTTTTAACCAAAGAAAATATAATTTTGAGAAATCTGTGGAAAGCATTTAATTTCAAATTCTGCTTGGCTTTATATTCAAGCATCATGTGAGCACGGCTCAGTTTTGCTGTATTTTATGAGCAATGTGTCTTTTTCTCAGTCTCATCAAGTGTCTATGCTTACTATGGATATCACAGAAGATAGAAGCCAAGAACCACAGCTTCTGGCTTCCTGTAGAACCTTACTATTTTCCCTCATGTTTTCCTCTCACGGACTCGCAAGTGGGGCTGTTGCTTCCACTCCAGTGTGCCCTGTCCCTTAGCAGATAGTTGGATCTGGAAGGTGAAAGGTTCGGGCATTGATCTCTTCATACAAGAGTCAGCACTTGACTGATCAACCATCCACCAGACACTGAGGGGCTTGATAGTGTTGCTGGGAACAAGACAGAAGGGCATAGGGAAGGCTTTATACCCAAAGACCACCATCCTAGCTCTGAGTACATTGATCTGATCAATGAGCTGATCAGACCAGGAACCTCTCAAGAGCCTGGGCTGGCTTCCTTCCTACTCTGAACAACCTTTCAGAAGCTGACGCCTTTGTTTCCCTTCTGCTGGCTCATGGGGTTCTGCTGTGATCAGGGCTCCTATGGGACTGGGTTGCCGCAACATGCCCAGTGACATACCACCTTCCCTGTGCTCTCACAGATGACTTCTAGCCTGTATCTTATGCCCTCCTCCTGAAAAGGAGGTGAAGAGCCTTGGTGTGACCTTCGATGCCCATCTGCCATCATTACTTTTCTGCTTGAAAAATATCAGGAGCATATGATTTTAAAATTTGTCTTCATTTGTGATCTGAGAAGATTCTTGGTTTGAGTTCAGATTTAGAATTTGAGTCTTGAACATTTTCTCTCCGCATCTTGTAGATAATTATGTTATTTGGGGATTTATGCTTCTCTGTTGACTTCATATTAAGGGGGATTTCATACGTGTAGAAAGGTAGAGCAGAATAAGACCTCCTTCTAAAACCTTCTGTTAACCTGAGCACCTCTCGAGATGGACCAGGCTGCTCCCAGTTATTCTCCCACCTTCCTTTCTCACCACAGTTTTGGGGAACATTCAGATATTGCTCCTCTCCATTCCCAAATATTTCAGTTGTATTTCATAATCAAAAGAGTTTTCATACCACCACACTATGCTGTTTCCCCCACAAAAATGTCGGTTTATGATTACTCTCTCTACTCAGGTCTACTCAGAATCTAAATAGGCTACAAGCATCGCACGAGGGAGCAATATGTAGTGTGTGTCTCACAGTTGTCCAGGTCTTATGTTGTGTTTACCGTGTTTAGGGTGTCATGTGTGGCGTGTTTCTCACAGTTTTGGGTTATGTTTCTCTTAGTCTTCAGGATATTACATACAGTATGTTTCTCATGACCATTAAAATTTACATATGGTATGTGTCTCAGAGTTGAGGGTCTTGTATGTGGTATGCGTCTCAGTCTCTGGGAAGTGCTGTGGACTACGTGCATTGCACATAATGTGTTTTATAATGCACAGAGCAAAGGGAATTGTATAAAATATACATGTGTTAGGTGCAGACTTATAGAATCATTTCTAGATGACGGGCAAATCTTTCTTTTCCACGTCTGCTTTGTTAGCTATATCTGGCATACACAGTCAGGCCCGTGCTTTCCAGGCACCCACGATTTCCTCCCATGAGTGAGTCATCACCTTGACATTTAGAATGATTTCATATCGCTTTTGACTTTTAATGATTCCGTCTTCATCATTTTTGTATTGACTATGTGGGTCAGAGTCGGTAAACGAGAGTTTGCATACTTTCATCTCTTCCTCCTTTGTTTTCCCAACAGGAAAGCATTGTTATTGAGTTTGTTCTTTGTGTATACATCATTACTGAATTTTAATATAAGTAATGCACATATTCTCGATCTCATTCTTATTCTGGTCAGATGACTGACTGAATGTTAGTGATGCTGGGGTTTGGGTAGGGGATAGAGGTGTGTTTTACATTAGTGTGTGTGCGCATGTATCCGTGTGTGCACATTCAGAGGTCAGAGCATTACATCCGCTCCACCTTATTCTGTTTAAGACAGGATGTCTCAGGGAACAGGAAGCTCAGTACTTGGGCTGTGTTGGATGGCCAGTGAGCCCTCAGGATCCACCCGTTGTCGGTGCTTCTCTCTTTCCCTCTGCCCGTGAATGAGCTCTCTGGAGACGGGTCTGCAACCACGTTCTGGTGTTCCTCATTGGCCTTTCCTCTGTTCTGGTGGCTGTTGGATATTCTTGTTATGTTCCAGTCAGACTTCTAGTGTTTTCTGTCTGAATTCTCTAGTCGAAGTCTTCGTAAAGTCTACTAGACTTGATCTAATAGCTGTGTATATTAGTCTGGTCACGTGAGTTCCCAGTGTGTCTTTATGGTAGGTTCTTTGCAGTACATTGGTTGGATTGCACAAGTCAATTTGCCATTCTACAGTGTTATTATCCAGTTAAGCTTTTCACTAGAAATATCTAAGCACATTTAAGTTTTCAGTAGCATGCCAGCATACACGTTTATAAATGGGTGTGGTTTTGCATGGCTTGCTGTATGACCATTCGTGTGTTTGTTCCTGTGCTACCATTGTTCAGACTTGAAAAATGCTTAGTACCTCTGTTATGGCTTCCCCTCACTCTTTCTCTTCTTCTTCTGGGACTCTTGCACTTACACGGTAGACCTTGGCATCCTCCTACATGCCTTTCAAAGTGCCACAAAGTGTACATGAAAGTCTGAGGACAACCGTTGTCTTCACCTTCCACCTTGTTTGAACATTCTCTTGTTTATCGCTGTGTACACTAGACCAGCTGCCCACCAGCTTACAAGAATTCTCCCCTCTTTCTCATCCTGCCTTGGAGCTCTTGGGTTACAGACATACTTTTCAAAGGTTCTAGGGGCTCAAACTCAGGTTCTCTCATACATGCATAGTTTGTGTTTTATGTTTTCTCCCTAGCCTTTCCTTTTCTTTACTGTTATTTAATATTTTTTTTCTGTGTCTGAGTTTATCTATCGGATATATATTTGAGTTTTGACTTTCTTATTTTCTGTTCTGTGATCTGCTAGTAAACTCATTCATTGTGGTTGTGGAATTCTCAATTCGGTTATTTTCACTAATCAAACACTAAACATCTCTGTTTGGTCTCTTGGTCTTTTAAATACGCACGGTTGCTCTGTTCTGTAGGTCTGTTTTTGTGAGGGCTTGTGGCTTATCGTCATGTCTTGATTGCCTGTTTGCTTGGATTTTTCAGAAAGAGATGATTGAGATCCTATTTAAAACAAACAAGGAATTCATTTAAAAGATGCTGTTGCCTTCCTTTTATCAAATGTACCCTTTTTTTCTAGTTTCCTGAGATTTTATGTTTTGTATATCTATATGAGATAAAACAGCCTTTTCTGTACTTCTCGAAGAAGACAGGTGTTTTGGGTAAAAAAAAAGATTTTCGTTACATTTTTAGAGCTAGTAGTATGTTTCCATACCACTGTAAGAAATAATGTAGATGGATTCTATAAGCTCCTTGCTCCATTCCATCCAGAGCTAACATAACTAGAATCCCCACTAAGAAATAGAGTTTTACTTTAGTGTTCAGTACCACATCCCTCTCCTCCTTCTCCTCCTCCTCCTCCTCCTCCTCCTCCTCTTAACCTTGCTGCATTTCTAACAACCACTGTCTCATCCCTAGGGCTGTAATTTTTTTCATTATTACACTAGAAAGTAGATGGGATTGCACAGTTGGTCACCTTTCAAGACATGCGCCTTTTTTTTTTTTCACCTCTCATACTTCATCTGAAATCTGTCTAAAGTGGATATAAAAACTCAATCTCTTTTTGGTGTTGTTGAGTAATAGTCCATAATGTGGAATAATGATGTTTATGACAACTGAAGGTCATTTTTTATAGATATAGGTGTTACAAGTATTTGTGAATAGTTTCTGTGAGGGAAGAAAGGCTTTCATTTCTCTAGCATAAATACCCAGGATCCAATGTCAAGGTAGAGATCTGGGACACTCCTACTCACAGTCAGCTGAGCTATCTTTGGGGATTCAGACTATACCTGACACTTCCTTTCCCTCACTGTCCTGCCCCCCATAGCATGCCAGACCCCCAGGGCTCCTGTTTCAGGATAACATAGATTCACTAGCTGAGGGCTCTTTAGTTCTGTTTTGATAAAATATCACAGGTAGGCAAGAAGCTATGGAAACACTGGTCCTGCGCAGCCTTCACCTCTCAGTGTTTGACAGCCATGAGGAGGGCCATACGCAGGGAGATCAGTGGAAACTAGCGCCAGCTAGCACAGTGGTTCCAACCTATCCGATTCCTGCATATCAGATATTTACATTATAATTCGTGACAGTAGCAAAATTACACTTATGAAGTAGCAATGAAGTAATTTTTGGTTGGGATCAGTACAACATGAGGAACTGTATTAAAGGGTCACAGCATTCTGGAGGTTGAGAACCACTGCTCTAGAGTTTCTGTTTCTGCATAGACTTGAGATATCTGGACTCTCAGGTCTGAGACCCTTGGCTCTTAAGATTTGACAGCGCTCTAGAACCCTTCTAGTAATTGCCTTCTTTGGCTCTGTCTTAGTCAGGATTTCATTGCTATGAAGGGACCACATGACCAAGGTTACTCTGATAAAGGAAAAGATTTCATTGGAGATGGCTTACCGTTTCAGAAGTTCAGTCCATTATCATCATGCTGGCAATCCTGGCAGCATCCAGACAGACATGGTGTTGGAAGAGCGGAGAATTCCACATCATGATCTGAAGGCAGCCAGGATGAGACTGTCTTCTGCAGGTAGCCAAGAGGGGACTCCCTTGAGCACTTGGAAACTTCAAAGCCCACCTACACAGGGACATCTTCCTCCAACAAGGCCATGCCTATTCCAACAAGGCCACACCTCCTAATAGTGCCATTTCCCTTGGGCCAAGCATACTCAAACCATATAGGCTGTGATTTCTTCTATATCCCCTACTGTTCCACTGAATGTTCTCAAACCCTGCAACTGCTGTTTCCGGTAAGCATGCTCCAAGGAAGCTAGCATCAAACTTAACCCATGATCACTCAGGATAGACATTCTCTCCAGGTAAGGCATGGCTTCCTGGGCAGAAACCCATGAAGCATGGCTCTAGGCCTTTCTTTGCTCCAGGTTGGCAAGGCTTAACTCTGGATAGGTGAGGGCTGCTCCTTAGCCTCTGCCTCGCTGCTTCCTCTGCTGTCAAGCAGTGTTGCATGCTCCATGCACTGAGGAGGTAGGGCCCAGAGTTCAGGAACCTAGAAGCTAGTATCAGAACCTGGACACCAACCACTGCAATTGTCCCCAAGGAATGGGGGGAGGGGGGCTTTTTAGTTGTTCAAGAGTTGCACAGCTTTCTCAGTAGGGAGCTTAGGGTGTAGGAATTATCAGCTAGGCTGCTTGGGAGCTCAGCACAGGGGATCAGAAGCAGTACTGATTGCTGGGATTCTGACATCAGACTGGGCTGTGAGCTGTTTGTTGATCTACTCAACTGTCAGACTGCTGAGGTACACTGTGTCTGGACCAGTGAGATCTGGTACGCATGGCACCCATACACACAAGACACCCCTTTAGACAGACACCTTTAGACTATCAGTGGTGCTGGTAGGATTTAGCTGCCACCTGAGAAGACGCATGCAGTCACCTGAGGCAGTCACGGGTTCAGCAGTTGAGCAGGCAGCAGTGTGCCTGTCCCTCCCTGTGATGGGCTTTCATTGAATCTGCTGGAGGAGGCTGCAGCCAGGTACAGTTGCCCTTGCCCAGGACAGTGCTTGGCCCATCTGCCAGCTAACTCCATTGCCTATGTGGCTGAAGGAGCTTCTGCCACTATCTTCATCCTGATTTCAGCTCAGTGAGGACTCCTGGAAGGAGACAAAAAAAGGTAATTCAAGAGAAGTCTTCATTGAACCTGATATTGCAGTATCAGAGTGGGCAGCATGGGGAAGTGTCCCTCAGTCAACTCTGAGTGAGCTGAGGGTCTGCTTATATAGACCAAACTAGAGTATTTGGACCAATCCCTATTTGACCAATCACAGCTATTTATTTTGGACCAATCACAGTTATTAAGGCTTGTGCTGTAGACCAGTCACAACCTCGCCATAAGAATTACTATCTTTCCACCAGGAGATGTACTTCCACTCTGACCAAAGTGGAAATGATCCATCCGGGCTGTGATTGATTACACAAAGCCTGGTACAAACTGTTCAAACAGTCCTGGCTCAGGCTCCTTGTGCGGGAGCCAAGGCAGACGGCTGCAGTCTTTTGCATAGTTTTCTCAAGGCATCATGGAACATTTAAGAAGCCTGGTGAGGGTATGGAGAGTGGTCTGGCTTGCTATGTGGCTGGCAGTGCTATTACTCAAGGCACCTCAGTCATCCAGTGTCTCAAGAATTCAAGGCTGCTAATTCGCAAGTGTTGGTTTGCCCTGTCCCCATGTCTTGGCTTCCTTACAGGAAAATGGTTGTTATAAAGTATTTACAATTAAAAAAACATAGCAAAAAAACACCACCACCACTTAAAAACTTGTTATTAATACGAGTAGTGATTTTAAACATTTAAACAACACTTTGCAATGTTTAGCACCTGTTCAGTGCCCAGGCAAGGGAGGTCCCCCTTGGTCTCTCACAAGTGTGAGATGGAGAAGACATTATCTGCCCTATCTCCTCTGAAGTCCATGATCTCAGTGTAGAATTGCTAGATGGAACTCTTAGGCACAGGTAAGGCCACCTGCCACATGATCATTAGGGGACAGTCAGAATTAGGGACTTAAATGTTGGCAATTGGTGCATGCCAGCTTCAGTCTTCCTTACTGTTGACCCCTTTCTTCTTCATGGCAGACAGAGAATGTGACACCCAGCCTCAGGGTTGTCAGCCCTGCTACTTAGATAGAAATCCAGAACTCTTGGAGGCAAGTCTGAATGTCCCATAGGTCAGAAGCCTATGCCTGTAGGTAAAGCCTGGTCTACGGTCCTGAGGACTTGTCCTGAGCTCTTGAGTCTTCCTTTTCTGAGCTGTTGGGTCCTCCATGCTCAAGTCTTCCAGGGTGCAGCACTGACCCGGACTCCCTTTGTGTTTGCTTCTTCTCCTCTGGTTAGATTCTTGGTGTTCGGAGTAAGCTGTACCCTTGAGATGGTAGGTATGTACTGCTCAGGGTAGTAGTGCCTTTGTTCATGGATAGACAACCTTTCTGATGACAGAACAGGTTACGAGAAAAAGTAACCCATTAATATCACTCAGGCAAGGCTCAGTTTGCCAGGGGAAGTACTAGGGAGATGAAAAGATTTTTCCGACTATTACAAAGAGCGTACCCAACCTACAGGGCAGTACAGCAAGGCACCAAGTTAGGTACCAGTTTGGAACCAAAAGCCCTGGTTTGACAAAAACATCACAGGCTTGGAAAATCTGTACATCCGAAGCATCTTTAGGAGGGGATGAGGATATAACTCCGTTGGTAAAATGCTTGCCTAACATGCACAAAGCCCTGGGTTCATTCCTTAGCATGAAACTTTACATGGCAATGTCCCAGTGATCCCAGTACTAGGAAGGTGAAGTATTTTAAGAATCCTTTCCCTCAGGAAACTTAAAAAAAAAATGCTTAAACTATGATAGGAACATAAATAAAATAGAATAAATAAATAACATTTTAAAGATTAAAACTGGAGGGCCATCCTCATCATTAAGAGTCTACCTTCCCCATCCCCAAAAAAAGAATTTAAAAAAGCACACTTAGCTCTTCTTTCTAATGCACCCTGAAGAAACCAAAAGACAAATCCACCAAAGTTCACAGTGTCTCCAGAGCTCATCTGGGGGACCAGAGAATTTATGAGGCTCACTCAGAGCATGGGGGAGTGGCTAAACCCTAGGCAGCAGGACCACAACATCTCACCTCATAGCACAGATGATGGCTTCCCCACAGAGGTTGGATGGAGTTGCTCCTTGGTTAACTCTGTCTGGTCCATATACTTTAACATGTGGCAAAACCCTGAGGTCATATATAATTAGGGCAGAATTGTGTGCTGGTGGCTCAGAGGAACAGCCGGAATCTCACGTGACCCTCCCATCCTTCTCTGGGAGCACCAGGAGTAAGCATGTGCCTCTGAGAATCCCCTGAACAAAGGCTTAGCTGATCTGATGAAGAGGCCAGCTGTTTTGCTCAGAAGACAAATGTAGAGGCAGGGGCATCAGAAGCTCAACGTTATCTTCAGCTCTGTAGTGAGTTAGAGGACAGCCTGGACTACATGAGATTCTGACTCAAAACAAAGCAGAAAAAGCAACAAGGAAGAGCGTGGAGAGAGTTCTCTGTGGCTTGAGCTGCGTCACAGGCGGATGTTGACCGCACTTCTTTTAGACCACTCGAATGTGGGACAGTTTTTATGATGTCTGCTTCCCAGTGTGGCCATTCCACTTGGCTGCTTTGCTGCTCTAGTGCTGTTCCAATCCTCTGTGGAATGGTTGCTATGGATTCTGTGTGCGCTTGGAAATACTCTCAGGAGTAGGTGGGTGCTGGCCACTCATTAGGCAAAGTCCAGGAAAGAGCTCAGCATTTTGCCTGGGCCCAAGATGCTGGAGACTTAGGCAGTGCACTGGGTCTACCGCCCCCTGCTGCTGCTGCTGCTGCTGCTGCTGCTGTTCCTGCTGCTGCTCCTGCTGCTACAAAGCTCTCCTGTCAGCTTCACTAGGCACAGCACTGTGGAACAAGGAACAGGGTCTTTTATAGGTTTTTTAACAAGGACATGGGACCCTAGTGTTTGTCATGGAGCCTTTGGGGCACCATGTCCAGGACAGCATCAAGCACAGCCCTAAAGCAATGAGAGGCAGGCTGAGAAGAAAGGATAGTTGGCAGCCAACAAAATACAGGTGTGCGGTCATTCTCTCTGTCCTGCTTGTTCTTGGGAGTGTGGCGGTGTGCATCATTGTAAACTTTGCATTCCTCTTGATTGATTAAAGGTGCAGCAAGCCTTCTTGTCAGCAGCGCTATTGATCACATTTATTTACAAAGAAATAAAGTCATTCATGCAGCTTGCCTGGAGCCACGGGCTTTAAGTTTCCCATTTCTCTAGGCAGAGCTGCTGGTGATGTGAAGTGACACTTGACCTGCTGAGAGTTGATATCGGCAGACAGATTTCATGCCCTGTCTCCTGGCCACCCGTTTGCTGCCTTTGAGTTGTTAAGGATATTAAAAACAGAGATGAGAGGCCCCCTCTTGACAGGTTCAATTTGTAATGTGTAAGCTTCCAATAACCAAGCTGGGAAGCTACCAGCCCTGCTGCCCCCAAACCCCAGCAAGACAGAGAGGGGCCTGTGAGTTCCATGAATATTGGAGAGGGATATGGGGGCTGGGAACAGGGGACACAAGCTTTGAGTGCATGGCATGAAGAAGATGACAGCCATGGACACCTAAGTGCCTTTGATGATACAGAATTCTCTTTTAGAGGCTCTTAAACCTTTCATGAAGCTTGTGACAAGCAGGAGTGACTGACCCTTCACTGCATAGGACACCAGGAGATAAGAAGCCAATGCCTACCTTACCTTGAGGCCACTGAAGTTGGCTATGTCCCTCCCTAAACTGTTTTGGACCTGTGAAGGAAAACAGCTGTCATTGGACACTAAAAATGCCACTCCAATTTTCATGAGGCACTACCATCTTCTTTTGCTATATCCAACCTGGATGGGTTCCTAGTCTTTCTCTGGGAACATAATGACAATGGCTTTATGTAGACATGTGCTCTTTATGTAGACATGTGCCCTTGACCAAAACATGCTGCTCTATGGCCCTCCACCTTGCTATGATACAGCATGACCTCTTCAGTCTGCTCTCAGCGGGATGATGGGTTGTGGGGAGTGGAGGAAAAAGACTCATGATGGGAAGGGCTCAGGTCTAGGATGAGAAGGCCTAGAGCACAGGTTACAGTGACCTGTTAGCTCAGGGCCGGGATCCTCGCCTTCTACCTAGATACGGGACTGGCTCTCCATGCTACGCATAGCTCCTTCTGTTCTTGGGGAAAAAAAAACCTGTTAGATGTGCAACTAAAGTGTTGACAACATGAAGAAGCTAAAGTCAGAATTGTGATAAATATTTACATCTCTTCCCTTGGATGCTGATCGTTATAGTTTTAAATAAAACTCGGTGATATAACAGGAATGTTTTGAGGGGAACAGGTGGTGACTTTCTTACAGCCAAATACATGCTTTGGGGACAGTTTCTTGATTTCTCTGGGATCTTCTTTTCTTAATCTGTTAAAGGAGTGGGTGTTGTATGTTCTGCATGATTCTCATGACCTCTTCCCTTTTAGAAACTCTACGTTTGCCTCAGTTTACATCATCATACGCTAGAAGAAACACATACACACCAAGGACTTGTCACCATTATGCACCAAGGCAGACAAAAAGAGCAGCTGCCTGTGGTATGTGAGGCCAGTTTTTCCCTGCAGAATGAAGCTGCCCCCGCTCCTCCTGGGGGGTCCTCAGGCCTAGGCCTCTGTCTTGCTTGCCACTGCCCAGTGAGTGGATCCAAACACTGGTCTGATTTGCAAGATAGGTTATTCTCAGTCACATCTGTTGTTCTGTTGTTAAGTCAATGTCAAGATGCTTGGCCAGATGTTCTGACAAGACTCCATCTTGAATGATGAAGGACATAGTCTGAGTCCGGAACCTCTGGGAAAGGCAATGGCTCCTGTGCCCAATTCAGTGCCGAGTGTTTAAATGTCTGGCCCAGAGAAAGGCTAACTCTGCACCTGACTAGTTCTAAGGCAAAGCTTGAGGGCCAGCAGCAGGTATGCTTGGGTGACATGCGTGGAGAAAGGGAGGTGCCCCTGGATGGTGGAAGAGCCAAAAGAGCTGAGTCTCTAGAGCATGAGGAAGGAGAGGAGCTTCTATGTGCTCTGATGGGCTCGGCTAGAAGCGGGCCCGTGTGCTTGTCTCTGCAAGAAAAACTCAACCAGATATCCTTGACCACACCCTGTGACCTTTGAGTCAGGAATTCAATTGGAAGTTTGCAGCCCCTCCAGAATAGTAGGACACCCTGAGCAGTGGGGACCTGGAAGGACACTTGTAACTTAGAGTAAGCAGCACCAGAAGATCTGACTGCTGGCTAACAGACAGTGGGTGGGTCAGCAGAGTAAGGAACTCTGTTCCAGAGGTGAGATGTGTGGTAAGAGAAGTTAAGGTTAAGCTGAAGTTAAAAGGAAAGGCGAAACGGCTTAGGTCTTCCCTAGTGACACTGTGGAAGGAATATGGCTTCAGGAGTTCTCGTCAAGTCTTCAGAATTAACCAACCAATGTTAACTCTTCAGCCACCCAGAGGACCTCCCAGTCAAATTTTGGTTCTTTGCAAGCTATGTGTGACCATTTCAGAACACTGAAAGCAGAAACCAAGTCCTCCTGGCATTGACTTGAGAAGCCCTTGCGGGGGAAATCCATTCAGTGAGAGAGGAGAAGAGGGGAGGATTCTAGAGAAGTGGGCCATGGCATCCATCCCACTGCTGTTGGGATGCAGGCAGGCTGGGCCATAGCATCCCTCCCACTGCTGTTTGGGATGCAGGCAAGCTGGAGCCAGAGCAGGCAAGCCCACCTTCCGCTGCCTACAGCAGTGCCTTCTCCTCTGCTTCCTCCTTGGAATATTACTCATTTCCAGGTTTTGCTTGTATTATCTTGAGAGGAAACAAACAGGACTTAATTAATCCCACCAAATATTATACTGGAAAAGCAATTATTCCCACCATGTGTAATAACCCATCTGTAGGGAAAATAACCCATTAAGCATGAATCAACGTGAATTTAAAAACTATTATGAAGATCAACTCGGTTCTTGGTTATGAGCACTATAATTTGAGAGTTTGCTCATGCATACCTTGTTCTAGCATATTCTGTGACCTTGGCACCTAAACTCCCAAACAGTGAACACCACTATCATAATGAGTGACCAGATTTGCAGGTTAACCATTGAAATGCTTCGAAGTTGAATCCCTTTGGGGGTAGGGGACGATCAGTTTGGATCTGATTAATGAGATGGTGAGTCCCCTGTTTTGAAATGCGACTGTAGCTACAGCAGAGTTCTGCATTTGTTTGCATTTTCCATAAATCATTCATTAACTAAAATGAAATCTTTTCCTTAAATTACCTCTCATGGTTCGGTTATTAGCAAGCTTTCTTTTCTTTCTAAATTTACTGGGCTATCCTTCAGATCTCCTTGAGCCAACCAAGTGATTGCTTTGACCATTGTCATCGGGAAATCATTTTCCCCGGCATTCCTCTCATCCCAACTGGGCTGTAAATCCTCTCCCAACTTAGATTGCTGTCCACTCCTGCAGAGCCCGGAGGCTGCTGAGGCTCTGTCTGGGTCTTGTTGAGCTGCCTATGAAAATGTGTTAAAAACTCTCTGTGCTTAATTTCCAAAGAAGCACTTAACAAACTCGCCTGGTCTTACAAAGCCCAGAGCCTGCAGTTAGGAGACCATCCCTATTCAAAAGCAGTTGATCATGTTTTTGCTAAACCCTCCTGCATTTGGGCTGTGGATGGCCCCTTGTGTAGCAAAAAGTTCTAGTCTATAATGTAACTCCTAAGATCTTGGGGTGGTTAGGGAGGTGTGTGCAGCTAGTCCATCGACTGTGGGATGATGTTCCGCTCAACAACAACAACAACAACAACAACAACAACAACAACAAAGGAAGAGATGAAATCCTGACACCTGGAGTCAAACACCATGGTGGGTTGTCATCATCTGTCTCCTGTATCTTCCTCCCCTCTCCCCAAGTGGTTAAATGAGGTCCTACTGCTGCTGTGTAGCATGCAAGGCCAGGCCAGGTGATATGAGGACTGGGCGAGTCCTCTCTCTTTGATCCATCAAAGCTCCCTGCTCTCTTGACCTTTCAGGCTTTTCAGATCTGAAAGCTGTTTGAAAGAGGTCCAAGTCATAGCACCCCCAGGAAGTGGGGTTGACATCTGTGCCACTTGATCTTTATGAAAGCCACCAAAGCCTACAAAGGAAAGGACTAGGACTTTGAGGCTTTGTCTCATGTGAGTGGGAGACTGGAGTCGTGGACTTCTGAGCTGACATCAGATCCCACTTTCAGTGCTTCTTGGGTGCAGAGTCCCAAGTGCAGACTGTACCCCAGTGCTAATGATTAGCTTTCTTCCACAGCTGTTTCCCATGCTGCCTCTGTTCTTCGGGAATTCAAAAAAGTAAACCTTGCTTGTATTGTTTGAGCTGCTAGCCCTCTAGCCGTGTGTATCCACCCTAGCAGAAGGATCCCAAATGTTCATTCGATGTAACAAATGAGGGCAAAGCTAACTTTAATGAACATGGATTAGGAGTGTTTTTGTGCATGGAGAAATACAGGCTGTCTGCAAACCATCTTCACTTTGCTGTCTGTGTCAGTGTAGAGGGAGAACTTGTCAAGACTGCATGGTCATCCATGACTATGTTGCTGTGGTTTAGAAAGTGTCTTCCAAATGGTCATATATAAAGACTTGGTCCCCAGAGTGGTGGTGACAGGTGCTGTAGACATTTAGGAATAGAAGGACTTTTAGAAGATGGTTCCTTAGGTCACTAGATATACCCCCAGAAGGAATTGAGCTTGCTCTCTCTTGTTCTCTCTCCCTCCCTCCCACCCTTCTTTCCTCCCTCTCTTTCTTGAGGCATGAGGGTACCAATACATGTTCCCATGGTGATACCCTGTTCTTGTCAGATGCCCAAACCAAGGGAAGAGTCTCCCCTTAGAACAGAGTCTCCATCAGTTGGAGCTAATCTGCCCTTAGAACAGAGTCTCCATCAGTTGGAGCTAATCTGCCCT
This sequence comes from Mus pahari, assembly GCF_900095145.1. Taxonomy (NCBI): domain Eukaryota; kingdom Metazoa; phylum Chordata; class Mammalia; order Rodentia; family Muridae; genus Mus; species Mus pahari. The sequence goes on from NC_034590.1 coordinate 104,468,259, forward strand.
TAGAACAGAGTCTCCATCAGTTGGAGCTACAAGAAACCACCTTGCTTGCTAAGATGCCTGCATCAGCTGTTTTTGTTTTTGTTTTTGTTTTTGTTTTGTGACAGGAGATCATTACATATGTGCATCATGGTTTTAATATTTGTGAGAAAATAAAAGAGTGCCTGTGTGTCAAGGACAAGTACTTATAATGAGCTACCACTTAAAGACACACAGAAAGAAAAATGTCAGACTTTTGCCCAAGCATGCCAGCCAGCTTGCTGCCTTTGGCCCTGTCTTTGCTGATAGTCTCATAGGCTTTTCCCATGCCAGAGTTCCTGTGGGTTCCTAATTGCAAGCCTCTGTATATTACCTGGGTCTCTACAGTATTATGTTTCCAGCTGGTTCACCTTCCTTTCTGGCCCAGCTCATTTCCATGGACTGTTTGGACTACCTTTGTGAAATTTGAATCATAGGTGGCTACAGGGATCTGGCCATCATTTGGCAAACTTGAGATGTCTTACATTTGAATCGGAAGGTGTCTGCCTCTCTATGCCATGTGCAGTGGCAAAACCAAGAGCTGTTTATAGGGCTCTAAGAGGGGGAGCTGCTGGGTGAGGTCCTGGGCTAGCTTATACTTCTCTGTTACATCTGTCTACTTGCCTCCAGGTGAATGCTGGGCCTGCTATCTGTACTTAAAGGCAATTTGAGGACAGAAAAGATACTTTCCTCCAAAGAAATCCATCATTCTCTGGTGATGGATCTGCAGACTGAGACAGAGTTCAGGGATTGGGAATTGGAAACCAAACACTGAAGGAACAGTTGAGACAGCTTAGTTTTCTGAATGCATTACTTCAGTTGACAGCTTCGTGATTAGTGTTTTTGGTTTAGGGTGCACTATTCCCTCCACTGATACAGCTTTTTCTAACTGAGACTGAGTATGTGTATATGCATGGGCTTGTGTATGTGCACAGGCATGTGCATGAGAGTGCATTCTTAAAACTAGTAGAAAAGAACCATTTCCAAGTGAGCCACTTCAAAACAATTTGCAGTATGGATGTCTCTGCAATAAATAGGCAGGCATAGAACTTTCAGAGAAGCTGTACTGGGCTTTGAGTTTGTCACTCCTTGGAACACCCTTGTGCTATTAAAATTCTTACCAAAATATAGAATGGTTAAATTGTGTGTGTTAAAAACAAACACATTCACTATTAAACATGTGCTTAAAAAATAGAGGGCTATACAGAGAAACCCTGTCTCAAAAAACCAAAAAAAAAAAAAAAAAAAAAAAAAAAATGAAGAAGCCTTTACTCCATCTATGTCATAGGGGTTGAGATGTTTGCAATGGGGTGAGATACGGCTCTCCTCTGAACATTGGAGATTTGTGGCCAAGGAGCAGGCTAGGCTGGGGAGGGGGGTGAAAGATGATAACTTATTAATGAGATGTCAAGGGTTAGGTAATTCTTGCAAACCAAAATCACTGATTCTTATAGAAAAGGGCAAGACAGAGATGGTCAAGGTGAGGACAGGAAGACTGAACAAACACAAGGATAGGGGAATTCGCTCTATTCGAGGTGGACTGTCAGGGACCAGGTGGAGACCTAATAAAGAGGAAGTCTCTAGGGGAGCTCAGCTGTACTGAAGCCAAGGACACATTCCTTGTCAGACTCTTGACTTAACCTTGTTACTTACAGTTAATAAGCATTGCCTGGTTCAGCACTGACTCAAGTGTATTTGTAAATGTATAGTGGAGTGTGAGAGAGAAAATACATATGGCTTTAATGTTTTAAGACATATGAGGATGTGTGCTTGTGGCTATGTGCAGAGCACAGTAGTGGTTGACCCACTGAAAGAATCCACTCTGGCTCACCGGGGAAAGTTGGGCAAGCAGCTTGTCTGGTTTGTTCCAAGGAGGGTTCACAGCTGCTAGGATGAGAGCATAGTAGTATGCCTCCCATTTATCTTTTGTTTGTCTTACTGCTGCAGATGAAGCTCAAGACTTCCTATATGCAAGGCCAGTCTGTTATGAAGCTACGTTCTGTGACCTATGGTCAACCATGGGCCCAAAAGTAGTAAGTGGAAAATTCCAGAAACAAACAATTTATAGTTTCAAATAACTGTTGCTGTAACCAATTGTTACAGTTGTCCTATTTTATGAGAAGTTATTGTTGAGTACTTGTTGTGCCCAATGTACAAATTAAACTTTATCGAGTGTGTACATGGAGAAAAACACGGTACCAAGTTCAGGCCTCTCAGTGTTCTTGCCATCCTCTGAGGGTTTCAAGCTTCTCTCCCCAGGATAAAGGACAGAACTCCTTTGAAAGCAGAAAGGCCCTTAGTAGTGGGGATGGTCTGTATGAAGCGGAAGGAAACACAAGGCTTCCATTTCTGTCACTCACAACAAGGACTCATCTTGGACTGCAGTAGAGAGCAGGGGCAGAAACTGAGACAGTGAGAGAAACGTTTGCCAGCACTGACAGATATGCTCTTCTAGGAGGCGTTCCCGAGGCCACCAGTTATTCAGCTCACTGTCACTGCAGATGAGTTTAGTGGCCAATAATTTCTCCCTGTATGACATGCAAAATTCTGCTATATTTTTATATCTTCACTAGTCACACCAAATCAAAAAAAAAAAAATGTCATCCCCTTCCCCAGAGTTTCTTATATGCACATGTGACTTTCAGTTAAATTGTAAAGCCTTTTACAAGAGTTTTTGCTGTTGTTTTTTGTTTGTTGGTTTATACTATGTGGCTAAGGTCGGAAGTTAGCTGAGCTAACAGGAGCTGTTTCTATACCCATTACACACCTTCTGTTTCTATACCCATCACACACCTTAAGCATTTACTTATACTACATATACACCTCTTATTCCTTTCATCTTTATTGGGTTTTGATAAACGCAGGCCTGTTTGAACTTGCTTCTACCTACTAACTTTTAAAGTGTGGAGTCAGTCAATTCCATGAGTATTGCTAAGTTTCTACTTACAACCCAATTTAAGAAAAATAATTAGAGCCAGGTGTGGTGGCGCACACCTTTAATCCCAGCACTTGGGAGGCAGAGGCAGGTGGATTTCTGAGTTCGAGACCAGCCTGGTCTACAAAGTGAGTTCCAGGAAAGCCAGGGCTATACAGAGAAACCCTGTCTCCAAAAACCACAAAAAAATAATAATAATTCTTCTTTTCATCATCTTCACCCATTGTTTCCCATTGTATTCCAACATCAACACAGTATCATGGAGAATAGCTGAAAGTAGGCTTGGGTGAAATCTTTTGAACTTGGTTGACATTTGTGCTCTGGTGAATGGGTAGAATAGAACTTGGGCATCCCAAGGCTATGAGGTGGGCTGGGGTCAGCGTGTTATTAACGCACCACTGGGTTTGGGTAAAATCAGGGACTCATTTTCCTCTAAGTCATTTTAAAAGATCCCTGCTGCACATGACTGTCAGCAAACCTTGATGGGCCTCAAGGGACAATGGGAAGGCATTCTGGGAACAGTGTGACAGATGAGCTGTATCCTCAGGTAGATAACACAGAGAGCAAACAGAGATCGCGACCAAGCTGTCAAAAGCATCCTCAAGAGCAGACATGTGCTTGACTGACCGTCTGTCTGTAAGCAGAAAACTGTGCAAAGAGATCGCAAGTGTGATCAGCTCTGACACTTCTGTACCAACGCTCAGACCTATTGGCTTGTTTCTTCTTCAAGGACTTTGGCTTTGTTGTCCTGGGTGGACCAAGTGGTTTGGACTTAGGATTGTGACACCCACCATAGAATCAGGATAGTTAAAGGCTGATAGTTTTATGTAGTTAGTACATGCACGCACGCATGCGCGCGCGCGCGCGCGCACACACACACACACACACACACACAGTGTGTTGTTATTATTTTCACACAGGGTCTCCTGTATCACAGACAAGCCTCAAACCCCATGTATAGCAGTGGATGCCTTCTAATCTTCCTGCTTCTACCTCTTGAGTGCTGGGATTGTAGGCATGCACTACCACACCCAGTCTGTAGCATTGGGGGGTCAAACCTAGTGATTCATACATGCTAAGCAAGCATTCTACCAACTCCATCTCCAGCTCCACATATTTGATTCTGAATTGGTAGATGGACATGACAACCTTAGGAAATACGGTTTAAGTGTGAAGCATTCTCATACGCTTGTGTTTGACATTTGGACCCTTCCTAGCCAGCGGTGCTGTCTTGGAAGGTTGTATAACCTTAGAAGGTAAAACTAGTTATAGGAAACGAGTCCTTAGAAGATTGGCTACAGGTTGGTAGTCCTTTGCTCAGGCCCAGGTTCCCTGATTCCTTCCCATTACTGTGTTTCAAAAAGATGCATATTCTGTCATGCCTTTCCCACCAGGATGGATTTGAGTCTTCTCAACCGAGTTTCAGAATAAGTCCTTTCCTCTTTAAGTTGCTTCTCTTAGGTGTTTGTTGGGAGACAGTCATAGTAAGTAATCAGAAATACTGCTTCTGTGTTCACACAGGCCAGGAATCAGATCAGTGTCTTGCTCAGCCAGCATCAGAGAGGTTTCCTCCTACAGGAAGGAGATCAGACATGATTGAGAGACCCACAACTGGACAGTGTTCAGAGAGTGAGACACTATGGAACACTCAGTCCTGAGTGGGAGGCCTCCATTAAATTCCTCCCCTCGGGGCTCAGGGAACCCTGTGGAAAAGGAGGCAGAGAGTGTAAGAGCCAGAGGGAGTAGAGGATGCAGAGTAAGCAAAGTCTTCTATACAGCAGCACAGACGCATATATGAACCCACAGAGACTGTGGCTGCACACTCGGGGTCAAGCCAGATAGGGTCCCTGGGCAAAGAGGAGACGTGGACACAAGATCCCATCCCTAACCCAGAAGTTGTCACTGATTACACTTTCAGTTTAAAAATTAACCTTCTCCAATGGAGTCTCGCTGGATATATACCACACTGAGGAGGCCCTATTCCCAACAGTAGATGACCAACACAAAACCAAGCTCAATAGTTCTATAGTATTTTTAGAGACATTTTGTCTCAGAATGCTTTGGGGATTTGTTCTCTCGAGAGGGGGCTGGGAAGGCGCATGCGCTCATATGTACGTGATTTTTGAGGGTTTTTTTTTCTTTGTTTTCTTTCTCTTTTTCTCTGTTTGCTTTGTTTTATTCAGGTTTGTTTGTTATTTGCCTGTTTGTTCTCTAAATAGAGAAAGGGGTGGAGTTGGATGGGTGGGAAGTGGGAGGATCTGGGAAGAACTAACAGGGAAAACATGATCAAAAATACGCTGTATGAAAAATATATTTTCAATGGAAAAAAATACCACTTCTTAGGCACACACCGCCTGGTGCACTGATGTTGTCCAGATGGGCTTTTGGTGTTTTGTACTGTGTGACCCCAGACTGAATTTCCATCTTACTGCCAGTTCAAAAATGCCTGTGGAAGGGCTAGAGAGAGTGCTTAGCTGTTAACAGTGCCTGCTGCTTGTACAGAAGACCCAAATTCAGGGATTGTATGGTCTCAGCAGGAGCTTGCACTCATTTGTATGTGTATACACACACACACACACACACACACACACACACACACGTGCGCATGCACACACGCGTGCGCGCATGCGCGTGCACACGCACACACTCTCACACATACACAGTATTCAAAGCATCTATTTTTTTAAAAGACCTATTTGTCAAAGTATGACTTCTCTTTTTTTCCTCTGAGGGGCTGTTGGTGGCACCTAGGAGAGCCACTTCCCAGAAGTATCTTTCTTCTCACAATGATGATAACTTTGTTTTGTCACACTGAAGTTTGTCCCCAGGCCAACATTCAATCAACTTCCCCTGACTTTAGTGTGGTCTTAGGCACTTATCAGGGAGATGTGTTTTGTTTGTACTGATTGTGTTATGGGAAACCTGGATATGTGCTTGGGGGGCTTTTAGCTTTATGCTACATGATAGATATTCAGCTGTTATGAAACTAAACCCCAGATGAAGTGACAGGGATGCGAAAAATGGAAATCTGAAAGTCTGGCTTTCTTAAGAGAAAAATCTCTCTCTGGATGAGAATTAAGAAAAATATTTACATGTATTATGTGCAAAGTGTTGCCGTTAGATTAGCCATAATTGAAAACAGAAGCACCGAGACTAGCTGGGGAATTGTTTTAGGATTAAAAGAAGATTCATTTATAAGGCGATGTTTTCCTTTTGGTAATGCTAATTTGATATCTTCAGTATATTACTTTGAAAGTGGGCACAGAGAACTTGCCCCTTTCTCTGGAGCTGTGCTAATCAGATTGGTGAGACTCTGTCATCAGTTCGCTTGGATATATAAATCGGCTGCACTGGCCCCTTTGCCGTGCTTCAAAGGGCAGATGAAAACCTCTTTGCTCTCACATTTGGCCAGTTGTGTCTCTGCTTTGGCACAGCCTTGTAACGGGGGACGACATGCTCTCTTGTTTTGCTATTGTCCTCAGCGCATGTGCTTTCTCCATAGTTCCAGCCTCTCTTCCCTGTCAGCTTGAGATTGTGTTTTCAGTCTGATCCCTAAACACAAGACCCCAAAGGAAATGCTTGTGTTCCATCCACCAGCCTGTCTAATAGTGGCCCCACAGAGAAGGAAACATTACTGTCAGCCGACTATATCTACACCTTTCTGAAATGCAAGGAGGTAGCTTGTCAGTGACTCCCCTGTCCTGACACAGAAGCAGATGGCCAGCACTCGTGCTGCCCTCATGGAACGTTCTCCCCTCAAGGGCCTGGCTTCTACTGGCAGCCTTCTGGGTAGGGGTGAGTCCAGTCCTCAGCTGAGCTCCTGGCCCTTCCTCTGGGACTCCCAGGGCACATTTGTCTCTTGCTACCTGTGTCTTTTCTTCAGGGAGTGCCTCTTCTTTGCAGGGCTCTGCTTCTTCTGTCTCCTAGTTTCCCTAGAGTTGGCCCCAACATGGAAGGAAAGTTCTCTCAAGGGTGAGGTAGAGCTTGGGCCACCTGTCTTGGTAAATGTCTCTTATGTGTCAGTCTGGCACCTACTGAGACTATAGTTGAAGAGATTTCAGCGCACCCTGGGAGGGACCAGCTGGTTCTGTTTCAGTGGTCCTTCAGTGAGGAGTAACAGAAGCTCAACTTATATGTCTTGGTCCCTTCTACTGACTTGGTGTGTTCTGGACATACAAAGAGGTATTTGCCTTTCTCTGTCAGTAAGACAACCTTGTAATCTCTCCCTGTCCTGTAGCCTCCTGAGTATGAAGGTACCAGGTCAGGGTTTCATGCTTTGTGTGCTGGGCAGTTAGCCACTGCCTCCTCCTCCTCCTCCTTCCTCACTGTGGGTGGCATTAACCACTCTCAATTTAGAACTACCTCCCTCTACCCCCAGGTGCACAGCCATGATTGAGTCTCTCTGGCCATTTCCAGTGACTTTCATATCAGTAAAAAATGATTTTAATCAAAGAGATGAGTCAGAACATTAAAAAAAAAATCCTCTTCTACCCAGGTAAATCCCCTAAGGTTATGGAAATACCACATCTTGCATATTTTTTATTAAGACCCTAGTGACAATTGTAATTAAACTTGGGGTTTTCTGTGGATGGGAGCCAGTTGCCTGTTGTATCCCACAGTATCCCATTTCCCCTTCCTAATATAAGGAGGGTGTGAAGCCGCCTGCCTGGCGTAAGCAGATTGCTCTGGAGAAGAAACAGAGAGTGTAAAATTCTCCCTCTGTAGATACATACTAAAGTAGCTAGAATAGCCAAGCACAGAGTAAATAGCCGGGCTTCGTCGCTGCCTGATTATGGATTTATTGATAGGAAACAACTTTTTGACTGTTTACATCATGAAAATTTGATAACCCATTTGTATTACTTAAATCGTATATTTCGTGAGGGTTGTCAAAGCGAGGGAGTAATTTGTAACAGAGGCAGCAGATGTAGAACCCGACCTCGTGGAAGCGCTCTCTAAATTGCTTTGCTTGCAGCTATGTGGGTCTGCCATGAAGAATAATTTCTCGTATTGGATTTCCAAAGCCACAGGAGTGGCCACAGAGCAGGCGAGGGACAGCCCAGTGATTTAAGACCATTTAATGCCCCAGTTGTCATGAAATACTAGGAAATAAACTCCAGTGGCCTGCTAGAACACATTGCTACAATCTCTTAATGCCCCAAACTAGGAGGCTGATTTATCTTTTGTTATGTCTTATTAGACGGCATTGAGGAAAAGGGGGTGGGTGAAGTTAAAACATCCAAATCCACAACAGGGAAATGGGTCCTGAATGCACCTGATACCAGCAGCTTTGACCTCTAGTCTGGCTTGGGCCATGTCCTTTATCAATAATTTTCATCCTTGGAGCACAAAGATACTTGAATGGGGTAGTCAATAAGAAAGGGCTGTGAGGCTCACTACCCCGTGTTGCTCAGATCTCATCATGTGCTCTGGTCCCCAGGGATCCTATCAGAATTCAGGTTCCAGTCCAGTGGTCCACAAGAAACCTGAGACTGTCTGTCTTTGTGTTTCCAGTGTAGCTGCTCCAGGGCTGTTTGAAGAGGATTGCAAGACCTGTAAACTTGCCTAGGCATCCTTCCTGGATACTCCTATCTATTTACAATAGATGCTGAGCCAGCATTGGGGTTTGAACCCAGACAGGTGGCCCCTCTGTCCAGAAAACTAAGATGTGCCTCCTGCTCTATGGGGAGAAAGAGGGCCCAGCTTAGGAGTTTAGGGTACATGTTAATCATGCTATGACTTGGTATCATGATGATTTGGGGTTAAAAACTGGCCCCTATAGGCTCACATGTTAGGAAGTGGCACTGTTTGAGAAGGATTGGAAGAAGGGAGTGGCTTGAAGTTTCATAAGCCCATACCAGACCCAGTGTCTGTCTCTGAGCTTGTGGATTTCCTCTGAGCTCCCAGTTCCTGCTCCAGCCCTATGCATACCTCCCTGCTCCCCACCATGATGATAATGGACTAAGTCTGAAACCATAGGCAAGCCTCAGATTAAAAGCTTTCTTTCATAAGTATTGTCTGTCCATGATGTCTCTTCACAGCAATAGAACAGTGGCTAAGATAGTGCTCTTTAAGCCACACCCTTCAAACTGACACAGACCCTTTACAGCCCCCAACCCCCATTCCTCAGCCTCTGGATTTCATCCTGTCTTATTGCAGCTTTGCTCAGTGCCCCTGATGTGTAGAGTGGTGGAGGCTCCCCCACCCCCACCCCCACCCCCAGTATACAGTGAAAAAAGAGACTGTCACCTGCTCTCTTCTTTAGTGGGGAGAGGAGTGAAGATGCCCAGTAAAAATGGACTTACTGGCCCACATGCTGCTGCTGACAGCATAGGTGCCATTTACAATGCTCTTTGACACAGGCAGGCTAACTAATTTCTTTTAATAATTTGTCGTAATAAAATATGCAGAACGAGTCTGCCATCTTAATAATGCCAAGCGTATAGTTTAGTGGTGTTGAATTGTTGAACAACCTCGTGTGTGTGTGTGTGTGTGTGTGTGTGTGTGTGCACTCGCGCGCCAGAGCCTTTTCAACTCTAGCTTTACCCCTTGAACACTAGTCCTGTCCCTTCCACACCCTCCTTCCTTCCTCCTTATTTGGCCCTTCTATACCACACATAGGTGGAATCATACTATTCCCCAGCTTGTTTGACTTGCTATGACCCCAAGGTCTATCCATGTTGTACCGTGTGTCAGCCCTTCCTGCTTTTGAAGGCTGACTAATATTTCACTGTGTGAGTTATCACGTTGTGGTTCCCCATGCATCCACTGCATATCCCTAGGGTTGCCCCTGTCTTTGGGTTTTGTGAGCAGCCCTGCTCTGAGCCTGGCTCTATGGAACTCTTAGATGTCGCTTCTGGTTCTTTTTGACGTATAATAAAGCTGGAAGTGGAGACTCTCGATCATACGGCAGTTCTATTTTTGAATTTTTGAGAACCCACACTTGTGTTTTCCACAGCAGCTGCAGTTTCACAGCCCGGGGCAGCACAAGGCTCCCAACCTCTCTGTGTCCTCCTCAGTGTTCCTATTTCCACTGTTTTCTACAGTAGCCACTCCAAAGGTTGTGAGGTGTTGTTTATTCTCACTAAAATACCTGCTGTCCTGAGGGCTGAAGAGGTAGCTAAAGGGTTAATAAGAGTTGTATTCTGTCGTGAGGACCAGAGTCCTCACTCCCTAGGCCCCCTCTCCCCTATCCCATGCGACAGTATGGATGCTTAGCCCTGACCCCTGGAGTACATCACTTAGGTAGTGCAGCCACATCCCATTCCCTGCCGCCCAAGCAGGGCAGAATGTGCATGCAGTAGCTTTGCAGCCCAAGGCAAGCCCTGGTTCTGACTGGCAGAATGGAAAGTGTACATGAGGCTACTATGGGTCCACTTGCTGCCTCCTAGCACTGGGCTTTGGGACATAATATGTAAGAATGACGTGAACATCACTGATATTTCCAATTCTGTATCTGCCATTACCAAAGATTTTGTTGGGTGAAATAGTTGCTCCTGGAATCAGTAAGCTCGTGTCTTGTTTTCATTTTGTGGATTTACTTAACACACCCTTCTCCAACCTTAGAAGAGAAGAGCCTTTGGTGGGAAGTGGCAGTGCTCTTGCACCTGTGTGCGTGGGGAGGGGCAGTGCTCGTGCACCTGTGTGCGTGGGGAGGGGCAGTGCTCNTGCACCTGTGTGCGTGGGGAGGGGCAGTGCTCGTGCACCTGTGTGTCCGCTTACGTGAAGGTGAGAGGTTGTTCATGGTTATCATTCTTAAGATGCATTTACCTTGCTTTTGAGATGCTCACTCACTGTCCTGAAACTTGCTGTTTGAGCTAGGCTGGCTGGCCAGCTAGCCTCAGGGATCTCCCTGCCTCTACTTCCCTCATGCTAGGATTACAAGTATCCACCATGCCATGCTTTTTCACATATGTTCTGGGAATTAAACCCAGTTCCTCACACATATATGTCGGGCATATTACCAACTGAGCCATCTTCCTAGCCTGGAAAGGAGGAGTTGAGAGAAGGGCCCCACTCTATCAACACACACCATGATCTACCCTTGCCATATTCCATTGCCCCTAGAAGATACTTACACAACTCCTTTTCTATACTTGACTTTCTGGTTCTCTGAAGATAAGCTTAGAGTTGTCTGCCTAAGTTCCTGCAAGACTTAATCCAGCACTATAGTCACCCCAGTGCCCTTGGCTCTCACACGCTGACCGCATCCATACTTGTGTTTAATACTGTACTGTGTGTGATGTTTTTTAACTGGCCTTTTTCAATCTATGCATTGACTGGTTCTCTTCTGTGGTTTTATGTGAAGTAGGTTTTTATGCAGTGGTTTGGGGAGCTCTGTACCCTTCAAAGAAAGGGGCTTCTCCTTTCTGCAAATATTGAAATGGAATATTTCTCTTAACTCAGAAGGCCAGTGTGCACCTGTTTTCACACTTGAGCTGAAAAGTTTGCTCATGACATGACATTCCCCCAGAGAACCCTAATGGTATCTATTTTTAGTGAATCCTAAAAACAAGAAAGGGCAGCCATGTGAATGCTTTCTTTTGGAGTGGGAATATTTAGAGTCGGGCAGGATTGTGGGGATGTAGGTGACGGACTATTCTTTCTCCACCATAAGTTAAAGGGGAGAGTGGATAAGAGGGGGCCATAGTTCCTGAGGTGGGTTCTGGGTGAACTGCAGACAAGATGTGTTTGCTGATTTCTGAGAGAGATGAGAACCTGTGGCTTGGAGGAGGTCTGTAGCAGCTCAGCCCCCCTTGTACACATGCTCACCCCAGTGCTGACCTGTTTCGTGTGCTTGCTACCTGGGAGCTGCAAGGGGCATGGAGTGTATGGTGTTCTTACCTGTTCCCAGGTGTAACTGACGTTACAAGGCAAGTAGTCTGAGATTTGCTTGGCATACAGTTCCGACCAGTGGGAAATTAAAGGTCAGCGCCCACTGCACCTCATAAGGTTCTTGCTGGCAGGAACTCTACAGTCGGAAGGTGGCACAGAGCCACACCGCGATATCCTACTTCAGGACTCTGGTTCTTTTAAATGCCAAAGTATCCTAGAGTTTGGTGTCCACTCCCAATTTCCTTCTGGGTGCTGTTAAACTTCAACAGTGTGTTTTATTTGGTAAGGGCATTCAGACTTTCTCTGTTGGAAAAGTCACACTTGCAGCATGACAAAATCTCCATCACTTCAAGTCAGAACTTGTTTCCCTTGCCAGGACATACGTTTAAAGGAGGCCAATATTCACAGTCATTTCCCGTTTGCCCAGAAGTGGCTGTGGAAAAAGAACTTGTCTGTTGGCAGATGCACTCTGCCCTAGAGCCCTCGAAGGTCCAACAAGGGGCTAGGTGTTTGGTAACCAGAGCTCACCAGCATTGTGAACAAACACACTGTGAGCGGTGTGTGCACTCAGAAAATATGTCTCCAGTCCTTATTCAGTGTCTTTACTTGGGAGATAAAGTTCTTGGCTCTGCTTTCAAAGTACCAAGTGTTCACAGAAACTGATTGACATAAGCGGTGGTGATGTAGTTATAACACTGGCAGTGTGCATAAGGTCCACACACAATGTTTTGATACCCATTTAAACAAAGTGGTTACTGCAGGAAAAATACAAATAGATATCCAGTTGACTCAATTGCATATCTTATTGTATGTGATAAACACTTGTAAATTTTCTAACAGAAACCCAGTGCACAATCCATACCATTAGCTCCTGCCCTCAAACTGTGTCACATCTCTAACTTACTACTACACGGCTCCACCTCTGCACCACTAACTAAATTCTCTCCAGCGGCTCCCAGCACTTAACCTCTGGCAGGAAGGAGGCTGATGGACTTCTCATCCAGTGGTGAAGCTCTATGATACTGGTGCGAGAGTTTGCTCTAGAAGGCAAAGACCATGTGGAGAGAGTTAGAAAGGGGCACTGCATTGTCCCACTTCTCTTCCCAGTTCCTTTTGAGCAGAGCATTAAAAACAACAACTTTACTTGTTTTTGTTTGTTTGTTTGTTTTGTTTTTTGTTTTTTCTTCCATTGTTCTGTTTAAAGGCATACTGTTTGAGATTTTATGTTTGTGGCATCTTTTTGGGGACAGCTTGGGTGACTTTGGAAAGCTATATGGTTATACTCAGAACAAAAGTGGGGTTAATGTGAGACCTCACTGCGGACCTACATATCATCCCAAAGAGATGGGGGATTCCACAGATAGGGGTCTGAGAGCACCAGCAAGCCCTACAGGTCCTAGAATGCTTGTATCCTGCATGTGGGAAGACTTGTTAATAAATAATTGCCCTTTGCAGATGTGCTTGCTAGTCTTAAGTCAACTTGACACATAAACCAGAGGTTTCTGAAGGAAGATAACTTCAATTGAGAAGATTCTTCCATAAGCTCCAGCTGTAGGGCATTTTCTTAGTGATTGATGGGAGAGGGCCCAGCCCATTGTGGGTGAAGCCATCCCTGAGCTGGTAGTTGTGGATTCTCTAAGTAGGCTGAACAAGCCATGCATGCAAGCCAGTAAGCAGCCTCCCTCCATGGCGTCTGCATCAGCTCCTGCCTCCAGGTTCCTGTCCTGCTTGAGTTCTTGTCCTGACTTCCTTTGATGATGATCAATGATATGGAAGTGTAAGTCAGATAAACCCTTTCCTCCCCAACTTGCTTTTTGGTCATGATGTTTCATCACAGCAATAGAAATCCTAATGTCCCCAAGACCAAGAAAAATGTCAACATGGAACACAGACTCCTTCCAAACAATGAACTGTTTCACCCCAAACCTCATCCCTGGGCTTGTGGAAGTTAGAATGAGCTGACTCTTCTGTGTACATTCTTGTATCATTTTCTTGGATTATTTCCCAAAACTTGACAGACCTTAGTAAAGTTATTTTGAGACTTTGCTGACAGTTTTTTTTTCTAGGCTCACACCATGTATTTTAGGCATTTCAGTATTAATACCATGACCTCATTAAATGCGTATTTTTGTTTAAGCCTGTGGGCATGGGTGGAATGGCAGGTTTTGTCATATTCAGAAAGCCCGAGTTAAAAACAGCCCACTCTTGGGGGTCATTTCCATGTACCAGAGCTTGGATCAAGAGACAAGGACATGCTCCAAGACAGCCTTTTCATAAAACATTGAGACAACGATTTTGCTGAGTGTTAGTACTATGTAGAATTTGCTTGTTACAGACATACAACTTTTTATAATTGTCATGTGTTTGCCACATATGAACCTCATACCTCCCACCTGGAATGTAGGTGTCTTAAGCCTCATACAGAGTCTGCTCCTAATCACAGAGCTCACCGTGAGTCGGGAAAATATACTGCACTTGAAGCCAAAAGCTCAGGATTCAAATTCACAGTAACTCACTAGTCATACAGAACAGCTGACTCACTAATGCCAATCTGTAGCAGTTTCTTGCACATCCATTTAGCCTATGTGTTAAAATTAGCTCAGCTGGATTAGCACATTATGTCTTTCAAGCTTATAAATACTCTGGTGTGTTCTGAACATGCCACTCACAGGCTGCTAGAGACAACCGCCCTTTCCTGTATATTACTGAGAACACCTAAGTTCTTAGCAAAACCTGTTCCACTCTAGATGTTTAAACAATAGCTACCATCTTGCATCTAGACAAAGTCAGACCATACTAGTAGAATCTGCACCCAGAGGCTCTGACTCCACTATGTTCAAGGATAGGGAAGTCCTGACTAAGAATCAAATCCTTGCATTGAAGGGAAGTGGAATCTTTAATGCTGAGGGCAGCCTTTCTCAGGTCTATCCCATGCTCATTAGCCACTCCACTTCTCTTCTGTTCAGAGTAGACAAGTGCATAGGGATGCAGTGAATGCTGACTTGCTGGTTCTACAGTATCCATATTGATATGACAATAGCAGCACTGACATCCATAGCAGCATGACAAATGTTAAGCTAGTCAGATGGCTCAGTGCAAGTATGAGGATGTGAGTATGAATCTAGGTAATGGTGGGTGTGGGAGCGTGTCTGTAATCCCAGTGCATCTGTGATAGGACTGGTGAAAGCTGAGGCCGGAGAATCCCCAGGAGACCGTATCTCAGATAGGATAGGAGAAGACTGGCACCCACAGTTGTTCTCTGACCTCCACACATGCACAGTGTGGCATACCCATACTCACGGGTGTATACCCAGCATGCGCACACATGGAAGATGATTAATGAGCTGCCTCATCTCATTGCCACCTTCATTCTGTCTTCCTCAACTTAAATGGGTGTGGCATGCCTCCTAAGGGTCAGGATGCAGGCTACGTAGCAGCTAAGCAAACACCCACAGAAGTGGATGTGGAGCCTCTCCCATAGCTGAGAATCTTTGGGGGACACCCTGGACATTATTCAAACCAGCAAGCAGGTGACTGTGTAATAGCAAATGTGACCTGGGTCCCCTGAAGTAGAAACGCATGGTTCTATGGGAGAAGGAGAGAGATATGGAAAGGCTAGGAGCAAGAAGTTGTCAGACCACAGGTACAAGAATCAGGTGATGCCTAGAAGAAGCAGACCAGGCAATTGCCAGTGCATAGAAAAAAAAATGGAAGAGTTAGTGGTTAGCACTCATCCTTCCAGTTCCTATGTCCAGCCCCTAAGGCAACCTCTGAGGAATAGTTTTGTCTCTCTAGCAAGAATGATGCTCACTCAGCTGTGGTAATATCATCTAATTTTGCAAGACATTTTCCATATTCATGGACATGAGTGTCAGGCCCTGGTTGCAATGCTAACAAGACTAACCAAACCTTTCTTCATGGAGCTTGCCTCCTACCCGGATGGAGGTTCAGACAGATGGTTTCATGGACATACAGATGGGTCATATAACATCCAGGACTATTGTCATGCAAGTAAGTGAAGCACCTCAGGTGTGAAGCAGGTATCTCACACTGGGGCCTGGGACGACTTCTGCAGAGGACTAGGTATGGGGTCTTCCCTGGACCAGGGACTGACATTATGAAGCCAGTCTAGGGAGGGTGACCACTCAGAGGCTTGCTCGGGCACTCTGACAGGCAGGCAGCTACCTACCTGCCTTCTCTATCACGTAAACCTAAAGCCTTCTTCAAGAACAGCACTGGGGAAGAAAAGAGGAGAGCTACTTAGATCGCCAAAGGCAGGAGGTAGTGCACTGATCGCATCAGTTAGAAAATTGTCTCCATTCCCCAGTTTGCTTTTCCTTTAAATAGGACATTCAGTCATAGCTTCACTATAAAATTGATTTATTGTGTGGAAATAATTTCCGTAGCAGGGGAACTAATTTGATTGTGTAGCATAAAGAAAATGTATGTGGGACAATGGGGAAGAATAGAGCCAAAATGAATCCAATATATTTTAATCTCCACAATACAGATTATATTTTCAATTAAGAAGCTTAACATGCCTGTGTTCGTCGGGAAGGGCCTTTCCCGGAGCACATTCCCACGTGTTTGCGGGTACTAAGTCACTTAGCATTAAGAAGGTACATGGTGATTAGCCCTGATCACCTAGTTACCTCCCTCTAATAGCAGAGTCGATGACGTTCACAGTCACTGTGGCTTTATTTGTGTGGTAAAAGGCACAGTAATGAGAAAGATGGGCCTATTATATTGGTAATATGATGTTCATCAGAACAAGGAAGTCCTCAGGGCTGAAATGATAGTGCAGTGGTTAAGGACATTTGCTGCTTTTACTGAAGATGCAATGTGGTTCCCAGCATCCACACTGGATAGCTCATAAACCCACTGTAACTCAAGCTCTGGGGGTGGATCACTTGCCCTCTTCTGGCTTCTATGGACACCTGCACTCATGTGCTCATACCACTTACCCACCTCACACAAATACACACAAATTTTTAAAATAATAAATAAAAGCAAAGCTTTTGAAGTCAGAACAAGAAACTGCTGCCCGCTTCCCCACCGTCATAGTCGGGTCTTGGGTTTTGGACTCCGTCTCTAGAGCAGAGCTGAGTAGAAGACTGGGTCCCAGCAGCTCTGCTTTGCTGATTGCGTCTACCAGGGCCTTGGCAGCAGGTGGGCTGATCTTTGCTCTGTGCCTGCTCTTGGCCGACCTTGGAATTGCTCACTCATGGCTCAATGGACTCAGATGCTAGCCACACCCCCTAGTTCTGGATCAAGTTTGATCGTAAGCCAACCCATGAGATGACACCATATGAGTTACATTTTGCAGTCAGTGGGATTTATCACCTGGGCTTGTCATGTAACAAGAGTGAACAAGACAGAGGCACATTTCTACATGTTTGTCTACACTGTCACATCAGCCCTGAGGGTTTTCTTGATACTAGGCCATGCTCACAGCGCCTCATTCACCCTGCATTGGTCAATTTCTCATCCTTAGGGGGACAGGTGTTTATTCTGACTTATTGTTTGAGTGTATGTATGCTCTGTCAGGGAAAGAAAACAACTGTCACCTGAGAGAGAGAGAGAGAGAGAGAGAGAGAGAGAGAGAGAGAGAGAGAGAGAGAGAGAGAGAGTTTCCGTCCTGGGATGAAAGATGAAATGTGAGCAGCCATGTTCTAGGAATGCAGATTTAGGTTACCCCAGATTCCATGTTCTAATATTTTAATAGTTTCATGACCTTTTATAGCAACAAGAAAATTTAATTTAAAAAATCCAGATGATTTTTTAGAAACATCATGAATGTCTTTACCCAAAAGAGGCAGAGAAGTCTGAGCTAAAGGCTTATTAACACCTGAGGCCTTCTTAGCCTTTTGGATGGTGGACTCTGGTGATCTGTATGTTCCACGGGTTTGCCACAATAGTCACAGGGATGTTATATCACCTTGCCAAGGAGATTCACAAATGTCTCAAGAGAGCAGCTGGAGATTGATCAAATATACTTGGCCCTGGACTTGCAGCACCCCAACTTCTCCGATAACCACTTGAGTTTTAATCACTTACCCCGAAGCCTAGATGGAAGGTCCAGTTTTTTCTAGGATTCTTTCAAAGCAAGGAACCTGTGGTGGTGGTGGTAGCATGGGGCTCCTTGCTCACACCTTGACAGACCAGGAGGCAGAGCTTTGGCAGTACTGGTACTCAGCTGCCTTCCTCCCTTTTCCCTTTTCTTCAGGCCAACATACCATGGTGTCAGCATTCAGCGTAGGTCTCATTTCCTCAGTTACTCCTCCCTGAGGAAGGGCCACAGGCACACCTGGAGGTGCATCTCATCAAAGACCCAGATATTTCCTGTCAATCTTGTTGACACTCAATAATAACCATCCCATTCACCCCACTCCCTGTCTTGCTTCCTTCTAGAAGCTATGTAAGGGACAGGGCTTTGAGGGTGCTGGCTTTCCGTATGACCTCCTCCTGTCTTCAGTAGATGTCAGGTTGACACTTGAGTTGGATAGAGAGACAGAGGAAGATAGTAGGGAATGGAGAGCGGGTCAGAAGGAGAGAAAGAGCATGCATCTGGAAGGGAAAGCAGAGGCAGATGTGGGACGGTTTAAAGGTTAATGTGAGCCTTTGCAAGGGCAGGCTGGGAAGCACAGTCTAGCCAGTACCCAGGAGCTGGTGCCAGGGAAGAGCTGTTGTGGAAGTGGAACAGGCGCCCGGGGCTCCCTCATGCACAGCCACATGGCTAGCAACATGTCAGGTTTGATAGCATCAAATCAGACAGGATAGACTGGGATAGTGAACCAACTGGGAATGAGGTCAGAGCTGGGTAAGGGGAGTGGGGGTTGTAAGACACAGAGGAAGAGACCGTGGGAACAAGGACAGTGGGAAGGGAACAAGCCCGAGTTTAAAACCTAGCCAAGACCTCATTCATTTGGGTGTTTATTTGTTCTAGAAATATCAACAAAGTACTTAAATCAGGTCAGCCCCAGGTCCAGTCTACAGAACGAGCATCTGGGGCTCTGCTTCTGCAGGTACCATCTCCTGGAGATTGCCCCTTCCCTTACAGTGTCTTTAAAATGTGTACAAACCCATCTTTCAGATGTAGCCCTGACCTCCCCTCAGCCTTTGCCCAGCACCCGCATTTCCTCTTCAGAGAAGACGTCCCAGAGCCTTTCCTCTTTACAAGACCCCCCCCCCCAACCACCCCATTCCACTCTTAACATCTATTCTACTGGTATCTGGAATGCCCAGTCAATAAGCCTTGTCATCATGTCACCAGCCCTAGATTCTGCCCTTATTCCCCACCCTCTCCCCTGACCCCATGACCCCATGTTACTCTCTTTCTCTTGTTTCTGGTATATCTCTTCCCCCTGCCTCTCCCTGCACATGGCCCTGCCCTATCTCTCTGTCTCCCTTCCTTCCACCTGTTCTCTCTCCGTGCCTGTCTCTGTCTCTGTGTGTGGGGATCATTCTCTGTCTCTCTATATGTCTCTCTCTCTTCCTTGTTCTCTTCCACAGAAGGCTTCCCCGCTCTATCCAGAAGAAATGCTAGTGTCTTCACAGGCTCCATGCAGGACCCTTTCCCTCCTCTTCTAGATACCTCTCCTCTGTTTCCTGCATCTGTTACCAAGGATTCATTTCCAGTCAGATCAGGTCAATCTTCAAGTTCCCACATCCCTCCCACTCATTTTTGTTTGTTTGTTTGTTTGTTTGTTTGAAAGTATCTTTTTGTATGCATTTGTTTTTGGTTTTTATTAGATATTTTCTTTATTTACATTTCAAATGTCATCCCCTTTCCTAGTTTCCCCTCTGAAACTCCCCTATCCCCTACCCCTAACCCCCTGCTCACCAACCCATCCACTCCCACTTCCTGGACCTGACATTCCCCTATACTGGGGCAAATAACGTTTACAAGACCAAGGGCCTCTCCTCCCACTGATGACCAACTAGGCCATTCTCTGCTACATATGCAGCTAGTCCCACCATGTGTTTTCTTTGGTTGGTGGTTTAGTCCTGGGGAGCTCTAGGAATACTGGTTAGTTCATATTGTTGTTCCTCCTATGGGGTTGCAAACCTCTTCAGCTCCTTGGGTACTTTATCTAGCTCCATTCGGGACCCTGTGCTCCATCCAGTGGAGGGCTGTGAGCATCCACTTCTATATTTGTCAGGGACTGGCAGAGCCTCTCAGGAGACAGCTATATTAGGCTCCTGCCAGCAAGATCTTGTTGGCATCCACAATAGTGTCTGGTTTTGGTGGTTATTTATGGGATGGATCCCCAGGTGGGGCAGTCTCTGGATGGTCATTCCTTCAGGCTCTGCTTCATACTTTGTCTCTGTAACTACTTCCATGGGTATTTTGTTCCCCCTTCTAAGAAGGATCGGAGTATCCACACTTTTGTCTTCCTTCTTTTTGAGTTTCATGCGTTTTGCAAATTTTATCATGGGTATTCCAAGTTCCTGGGCTAATATCCACTTATCAGTGAGTGCATATTTTCTGTGTTCTTTTATGATTGGATTATCTCACTCAGAATGATATCCTCCAGATCCATCGATTTGTCTAAGAATTTCATAAATTCATTGTTTTTTAATAGCTATGTAGTACTCCATTGTGTAAATGTATCACATTTTCTGTATCCATTCCTCTGTTGAGGGACATCTGTCTTCTTTTCATCTTCTGACTATTATAAATAAGGCTGCTATGAACATAGTGGAGCACGTGTTCTTATTACATGTTGGAGTATCTTCTGGGTATATGCTGAGGAGTGGTATTGCTGGATCTTCAGGTAGTACTATGTCCAATTTTCTGAGGAACCACTAAAGTGATTTCCAGAATGGTTGTACCAGCTTGCCATCCCACCAACAATGGAGGAGTGTTCTTCTTTCTCCACATCCTCGCCAGCATCTGCTGTCATCTGAGTTTTTGATCTTAGTCATTCTGACTGGTGTGAGGTGGAATCTCAGGTTTGTTTTGATTTCCATTTCCCTGATGACTAAGGATGTTAGACCTCCCTGTTTTCTGGGGTCCCTGAGACTGAATGCAGGGCATTGTTGCAAAAGGCGGTGCAGTTCCAGAGCTGGTGCACACATGACTCCTCATTAAGAATAAGTGGCTGGAGATACCGCTCAGTGATTAAGAGTCTTTGCTGCTCTTTCAGTGGATCCAGGTTTGATTCCCAATACCCAATCAGGTAACCACATAGAATTCCTGTCCCAGGGTACCAATGTCCTCTTCTGGCCTCCACAGGTACCTACATGCACCTACTACATAAACTACACTCTTCCATATTAGAATGAAGTAGATTACAAACAAATGTTGAACTGGGAGTAGGCAAGTTAGCCAAACTCGTTCACTCACAAAGTTGGTGAGGGGTGTGGGGCAGTCAAAATCAGAATGTTTTACAGCACCTGAAAATTAGATGAAATTAAAGCTTCTGTGTTCACAAATAAAGCTGGCTTGGCACACCGTCCCCTCATCTACGTGTTCACTGTAGCCACTTTTGCACAGTGGGTGAGTAGTGGCAACAGAGACCATATGGCCTGGGAGGCTTAATCTCTTTATGCTCTGGCTCTTAATAGAGCAAGTCTGCTGATCTAGGGACTGAACTCATTGATAGAGAGCACGCATCTGGATAACAGGCACGTTATTCTCAGGCTATGATCTGGTGTAAATCTACTGTGGAGGTTCCAGAAATGACTCCCGTGTGAAAGCTAGTCATAAGGGTTAGTTTTAATTGTCACCTTGACACATTGTGGGGAAGGAAGTCAAGTTGCCATGAGGAACTCTCTGGATTAGGTTGGCTTAATGTTGTCTGTGAGAGACTGTCTCAGTTGTGTTAATAGATAGCAGCTTAAAAGTCCATGTCACCATTCCCTAGGTTTAGGTCCTGGACTATGTACGTAAGAGTGGGTTGTGCACACGCCAGCATGCATTAGTGTGTTGCCCTCTGGTCTTGACAATAGATGTGATATAACTAACTCCATCAAGTTCTCGCTGCCTTGGCTTCCTCACAGTGATAGACTGTAACCTTGAACTGTGAGCCAGATAAACCCTTCCTCCCTCAAGTTGCTTTGGTCAGGGCATTTTATCACAGAAACAGGAAGGAAGCTATGGCCTTCCAGAAGACAAGACACTAAACACAGAAGGATAGCAAGAGATGTAGTGATAGGAAGGAAGGCACGCAGGTGGCTGCAGCTGGTGGGGAGACTCCATATTGGTACTCGGAACTCATAGTGGACTTTTAATCACCAGTGACTTCTCATTCAATACAGCAAGCAGAATACAAGTACCCTAAAAATATGTGCATCCTAGTTCCCAGGTCTCTCAAACATGCTGTTGTGTGTCTTAAAGTGTTTAGGTTACAGATGCAGCCTTCAGCCTGAAAACCAGTGGGAAAAACTAAAGCAATGGACTCTATCTGGGAGCCTCTATATGGAACAGCTCTACCAGTATTGGGGCCTTCTTTTAAACATCTGACTCTAGAGCCACAAGGTTATAAATATGTGCTGTGAGGATGCCTCATGACATCACAGGATTCTAGTGCATTCAGTAAGGTCACCAGGCCCTCTGTATCCCCCACTTAAATGTCAGATCTCTGCAAGTGTCTTGAACCTGCCTTATGACAGTGAGTGTACCTCAACAGGGCTGTTTGTAATAATGTTCTTCAGAATACTTTTTAATGCAGTGATGCTGAAAACGTTAAGTAATGTCGTAATGTTAGGTGCCATAATAGTCAAAGATATATGTTGTTCTGTGGAATTCTGTTTTGCCTTTACGATGAAGCATGCTGGGCAGCTACAATTTTGCTCAGATGGTGATAGAACCTAAAAGAGCTACTGCAGCTTTTGATGCAGAGCATAATGTTATTATTGGTTATGCGTGTGTGTGTGTGTGTACATGTGTAAATGTGTGTGTGCTTTCAAGTTTTGGAAATTTTAGCTGTATGGCAAATTTTGGAAAAAGTCTTCCAAATTCCCATGTTGGGTTGGCATTAGAGAGAAATTATTGGCTATTTTAGTCTAGAAACATTGAACTTAATTTTTAAAAAAATGTATATTATAACACACTACATTAATTACATTAAGTCTTATTTGCATGAATTTGATTGTAGAAACTATTAACACAGTCTCTAAATATTTTCTTTTGATGCAACTGTTCTCAGAATACAATTCCCCTGTGCAGAAACCATGATGGTTTTCTTTTCTCTGCTGCCTGGCTTCTCTCCCTGGAGGAACACAGGACTCTGTGCTAGGTGGCCCTCAAAGTAATTTGGCCCAGGCCAGGACTACTGTGCCCACTGTGGATTCAGCTTACGTTTCTGGCTTTGTCCTGGCACCCTACATTCGATTCCAGGGACCCTGTGGAATAGTCTGGTCAATTGATGACCTTCACAGTCATTTATCATGGGTTGAAAGTCAACTTTCTTTACCTAAACCTTCCAACTCTGAGACTGTCATCTTCCTCCTGCTTTTCGATCTTGGGATACAGAACAAAGGGTAAAAGCATTTGGAGCCATCCTTGAGTCCCATTGCCTAAACAGCACAGGTTGGGATTGGCCAGCTCAGCTCTCAAGGTTATATGCTCACAATGCCTAGAAAAATCAGCCTTGTCCGATTTGGACTGCTGTAACAAAATCCCAAAGGCTGGAGGGTTAAAACTAACAGAAGTTCATTTCTCATATTTCTATAGACTGGAAAGTCCAAAGTCAAGTTGAGATAGATTCCCATCTGGTGATGCTGGCTTTCTTATTCACAAATAACACCTTGACAAGTTTTTAGTACAGCAAGGGTTAAGAGCAAGATTTCTTAGGCCACTTTTACCAGGCCCCCAATCCCAGTCCTGGGTATTCCGCCCTCAGTCATCTGATCACCTCCCAGAGCTCCACTTCCTAATGCTATATAGATTTCACTCTCCGAATTTGGGAGGCACAATCATTTATACCAGAGTGACTGGGGATGCTGTCTTCCCACGGTCTCTCTGCCAAGTGAGTTTAAAGATGTCATTGTCTCAGCATCTTTTTCTCTTCCATGCCTTCCATCTAGCCACCTGGGGCTGTGTGGGCTGTCCCTCCCACGGGTACTTCCGGTACTTGATCAAAATGCTCAAATTTCCTTCCAGCTAAGTGTGTTGAAGCAAAGGCAAGGCATTTAAATTATACTGCATGGGGAAGGGGGGTTGCTGGAAATGCTGGTGGAGCGCCTGCCTAGCATGCAGGAAGCCCTCACATTCTATCCCCAGGGCCATATAAACCAGAAGTGTGGGCACACCTGTCTGTAATCCTAGCACTCTGGGAGTGGAGGCAGGGAGAGCAGAAGCTTAAGGTCACCCTTGACTTCATGAGTTTGAGGATAACCTAGGATACAAGAAACCCTGTCTCTAATTAATTAATTAACTGATTAATTATAGTTTTGCTGCTGTGTTGTCTCAATACCAGAGTTCTCTACAAGGCACTGCTGTGATGCTATCAGGCAGCTGATTGAGTCTCTGGGGTGTTCCCTGGGAAGGGGGGGGCAGGGCCAGGAGTTCAGCACCCCTTTCATAACTGCGAGCAATGATTCATGAAGTACAGCTAAGGGAGGTGGGAGACTTGGCTACCTTTTGCTGACTATTGGCTGAGTTCCCTAAACGGGTAGTGGACCTTTGCTGTCCCCCTTCCACTGGTAATGAAAGAGCGTGAATGGGAGAGCATGTGAACTCTGGGCTTAGCAGGTGGCATGGCAGGGTGGCCAGCAGCACTGTCTCCTCTACTCCAGAACAGAGTCTGCCCCTGTCCCAGGTCTATCTCAGCAACCAAGCATGCGTCCAGCATTCTTCCTGCTGGTGGGTGGAGCCAAAGCCAGATGTGCACCAAGCCACCGTGCCTCAGAATTGGGTGCAGTCACTTCAGGGTGAGGTGTGAGCAGAGGCTGTTCATTCCAGAGACTGTTCATTCCGAGCCATTGATCTTGAGAGGTAGGAGCTGTGCACCCTCCATAGCTTAGCTGACAGCTGTCAGTTGTCTTGGGATCAAGAAACTGTCTCATGGGAGCCCCTTGTGGAAAGAAAATCTGTTTGAGGTGCCTTCTACCCCTAAGCTTCAAATGACAGAGCGATGGGTTGAACAGAAATCAGCCACTGCAAATTCACTTGACAACCAAGCACCAGCCATGTCTCCTGAGAAACACGAATGAGCTTCACTGTCATCCGCCTGTCTCATCCTCACATTAATCAGCCAGTCATTAAAGCAGTTTGCCAATATCAGAACTCAGAAGCACCTGGAAGGTGGATGTCCTACGGGACAGAATGAGGGCACTGCCTCTTAGTGGTCCCACTCAGATTCCAAGGCAGGTCAGGGTCATTTCGGGCAGCATTCTCTGGAGAGGCCTCACTGTTGGACCTAAAACTGGTCATTTCCAAGGTTTGGGTAGGGTGTGTCCACCAAAAAGGCTTGTGCATATTAGATTTGATGCTCAAGTTGCTGGCACTAATTGATGCATACTGCCACTGACTTCATCCAGGAGCTAATTCTTTGATGCAATTACAGCTCTGAGCTATGAGGAAGTGCAGCCTGTATGAAGAAAGTAGGTCACTGTGGAGGTGCCTTTCAAGGGTCTATCTTGCACGTGGCCCTTTCCCAGCTTTCTCTCTGCTTCCTGGCCGCCATGAGATGAGCAGCTTCCCTCTTCTACCATAGTGTGCCTGTCATACCAGTATGTTTTTGCACTGGTGTCCTTTAATAAATATTCCTTATAAATAGTTTCTCTCAGTTATATGTTGTCACATTAACTAAAAGCCAAGGCATATAGGTGTTATCTTCTACGATACTGTGAGCTGCCTATCTGTGTTTGTGTGTGTGCGTGTGTATGTCTGTGTGTATGCATATTTGAGTATGTAGATGCACATGCGTATATGTGCATGTGGAAGCTTGAGGTTGGTGTTGGGTGTCTTCCTGGTTCACTTTCCACCTTACATATTAAGGCAGGGTCCCTGGTTCAACCCTAGTTTAGGCCATCTCACTAATTGAGTTCCTGAAACGTCATCTCTACCTCCCCCATGCTGGGATTACAGATGGTCTACCAAACCCACCCAGCTTTTCCAAGGGTGCTGGGATCTGAACTCTGGTCCTTACACTTGCACAACAAGCACTTCACTTGCCAAGCCATCTCCCTAGCCTTGAGCTGCCCATCTCCAGAACTGGTGCTACTGAGCTATGTCCTCATTTCTTGGCTACCAGACATGAAGGGTGATCTCTAACCAAAGTCAGCCACATATGTCTATTCATATACAGTGTCCCTGGGCTTCCCAAAGCCCCTGATGTCATGATAGCTGCTCTTCCTGTGTGCCTTATTAAGAAAAGCATTCCAAGCAGGTGAGAAAGTATGGTAGATGTAATGGTCACCATCAGGGCAGCTGAGTCCTCCAGACCCATGGCTTGATGCTAGAGTATATGATGAGGCTTTGGGTACCTTCCCAAGATACTGAGCTCTGTAGATCCTCATAGTCTACCCACAGAAGCCTGGAGAATTCCCAAAACATCTGTGGGTGTCCATATATTTTACATAACACAGATATTAATAAGGATGACTATTTTTATAATCAGTTCTGATCATGTGAAAATTTAAAGTTCATAAAATAATTTCTAGCAACATGCTTGCATTCAGCTTTTAGTCAAAAAAAAAAAAAGAAGAAGAAAGAAAGAAAAAGAAAAAAGAAAAGAAGAAAACAAAGCACTTGCCCAGGCCACTCATTTTAGAATGTACTTTTCTAGTTGAAGGCCAACTGACTGTATATGACACAGCTCTAAACTAGTTCTTTCTGTTGAATTGTTAGGGTGCAAGCAGTTCACCCACTTTCTCACAGTTTGGTGTGTGTGCAGTGCATTGTGTTAGGTACTGTACACCTTGTAGCTTACTTTCTGTTGCTACCTGGGACCCATTTGATAGACAAGAAAGCTGAAAGACCATGGTTAGGACATTCATAACTCACTGGTTCATGAAGACACTTGGGGTTGCCACTCAGGCTCTTCATCTAACTGTCACACTGACATTACTTTCAGCCCTAAGCAAGACTTGGATCCATTTTCCAAATCTTAGGATTGGGCATTCGTAAGTAAAAAGGTCAAGGTCATTTGTTAGCTCTGTTCCAAGGATGGGAGAGACTATGTTTGGGATAAAAGCAGGTTCAGGTAGTCTTAATAATAAAATGATAGCAAATTTACATCTGAGGTAGGGATGAATTCATGAGTTTACTGGGGCAAGTAAACTCAGATGCTGACTCAGGCTTGGGGTCAGTATACTATGTCTTCTCACCTTGAACTTGTTAAAGGAATTGCTAAATGAATTAGTTAAAATGATAGGCCACAGGTCTACCTGATATTGTAGTTCAGTTGCTGCACATGCATAGAGCCTCAAACTAGAACAACATTGCATTGTGCACCTCTCATCCCAGCACTCAGGAAGTGTGTCA
The DNA here is from genome assembly GCF_900095145.1 of Mus pahari. Lineage (NCBI taxonomy): Eukaryota > Metazoa > Chordata > Mammalia > Rodentia > Muridae > Mus > Mus pahari. The sequence goes on from NC_034590.1 coordinate 104,495,480, forward strand.
GGTATTCAAGATCATCTTCTGCTACATTATGAGTTTCAAGCCAGCCTAGACTACACATAAGACCCTGTCTCAAATGATAGACCACATTTTCAGCTCTGTGCAGTTTTATTCTATGCCAGTATAATTTTCTTTATATAAGATGGTGGGCTTAGTCTGTGGGCTGTAGTATGGGGACCTCAGAGACATGATTCTATCCAGCTTCCTGTCAGCTTAGGGTTATGACATGGCACAGGGTGCCTTGACCCAACTACTTAGTGTGTGAGCTAATACTACACTCTGGAAGAAGAAAGCCTGCGCTCCCTCTTGTGACTCTGAGCAATTATATAAATACAAGCGGCTCTTTTGGTGCTTTTTCTTTTCTTTGTTTCTGGACTGCAGGGGAAGAAAATCATAATTCAATGCCTGAGCTCTCCTGGTCTAGGCTGCTGTGCTGAGTCCTGCCAGCAAATGAACTTGGAATGAGATGGCCTCACAGGCTCAGGCTAAGGTTATGCTTGGTAATAAGAAGTGCCACTCAGAGGATGGCTTCTGGAAGGGCAGTCCCTTCTCTCCAGCCTGGTACACATTAGTATTTCGTGCTTTCTCTTCCTTGCCTCTCCTCCACTTTCTCTCAAACACTCTTGCCAGCACTGGGACCACCGAAGGAGAACCACTCTCTGCATGAGTTCAAAGCTGAAAGACGATGCCAGCAGGACCTGTACAATTTGGCTTCGAGCTCTGTGGCTCCATGAAAAAAATAAAAGAGCAAGTCTACCATGGTCAGCAGAGTTCCTGCATGACCACAAGGAACCTCACCCTGGGGCAGTTCCCACCCCCCACCCCTGAGTATAGGCAGAACCATATATGACGCACCCTATTATGCCTGTGATGTTCTAAGCACTGAAAGAGGAGACACAGTTAAAAATCACTAATTAGCAGACCCTGAGAGCTGGGGAGATTGCTCAGTGAGTGAACTGTCTGATGCACAAACATGAGGACTCCAGTTTGAATCCCCAGCACCTACATAAAAACCAGCCATGGATGCAGGGACAGGTAGATCCCAGGAACCCAGTAATGAGCCATACTACCTGATGCAGTAATCTCTGGGTTCAGTGAGAGAACCTCATTCTCCAAAACTAAGATGAAGAATTGGTTAAGGAAAACATCCTGACATCAATTCCAGGGCTCGTGCAATCACACGGACTTGGCAGTGTCTTCTGGTTAAAGCCCAAGGATTCCAGCTGCTGTAGGATGATGGTGGAGACTGCTACACACCAAGGGCTCTAGCTTCTATAGGATGATGGAGGGGGCTTTACTACACACCAAAGGCTCCAGCTGCTGTGGGGTCATGGAGGGGGCATTAAGGCAGACTGAGATCTCATAAACATTATCCTAAATTCTCCTTTGCTCACTGAACTCTTTCACAGATGTCTTCTAAAACCGTTGACAAAGAAGGTAACAGTGGCCTTCACCCCTTGTGTCCTGACCACAGTCCCAGCTGGCTCTGCCAGCTGTTAAGCAGTTCTTTCATGTAGCCTCCTTAGAAGCTATAACTTCTGATCCTCTTTCCCCTGTGCTCCAGACCTCAGCAAGGAGACTGGAGTTCAGAGGTGTTAATAGTCTTGACCATGGCTGCACAGGCTACCAATGACAGCTCACACGTAAGGGTCCTCTATAACTAGAAGTCCAGAGTCCATGCTGGTTACCACAAAGGCCAGTCAGCATCCAGGAAGAGAATCTTTATGTGCACTGTATTTTGAGGGCCAGGGTTCTGAGATGGCAGTAAGCTAACACCATATACTGCCTTACAGCTCCTCTCCTGTAGCGGATTGCATGGGAGAAGAGCAAAGAGCAAAGGCCAGCCACTGCAGAGTCTGGCCCTCTCAAGTCAGGTGACATGATAGCTACTCTCCATTGTCAGCTAGACTGGATTGAAAATGACCATGGAAACAGACCTCTAGTTGTGTCTATGATTGAGTTGATTCATGTTGGAAGACTTACCCTAAATGTGGTGGGCACCATTTTATGTTCTGGAATGACTAGAGAAAAAGAAGAAAGAGACCACCAGCGTCCATCTCTCTCTCCTTATGACTGTGGGTACAATGTGACTGTCTACCTCAAACTCTTGTCTCTGTGACTTCCCCCTGTGACAGACAGATTGTATCTTATCCTCACTGAGTAAGCCCAAGCCAACCCTTCCATCTGCAAATTGCCTTGTCAAATGTTTTTGTTAGGTCAACAAGAGAAGTCACATGGGTGGTGAGCCACTTTTCAGAGACCTGAGGTGTTTATGCCTCTATTTATCACCCCCTCCCCCATTCCCTCATTCTCTAAGTATCTGGAATCTGGCAGTTCTTGAATCCTGGAAGCTAGTTAGGGTAGGCTGACGTTGGCCTTATCTTCCTCCAGGCCATCCGAGCTGGGGTAGGATGGGAAGAACTGGGAACTAAAGCGCTAAGCTATTAATAAAGTAGCCTTCAATTCCTTTCTGCAATATGGAGTACGGATACATCTTTACCATACTATGGAGTATGAAAATTCTCCTCCCTGCTTCCTCCCCTACCTCCTATATCCTCGCTGTTCCCCTGTTCCTCTCACACAGAGACCTAGCAGGGAACCTGTGCATGGGAATCTAAGCTGGTAGTGAGAAGAATTAGCCACACTTCAGTGCAGATGGGGGAAATATAGAAAATGCCAAGTGCCAGGTAGCTGCTCACAGAACACTCTCAGGCACCTAGGCCCCTGGAGTGGCCAAAGAATCTTGTCCCAGTTTTTGGCCTGTGGCAACGGAGCCTGGAGCAAGTTACATTAGTTTGCTAAATGATTAAAGTGCCCTTAAGCAAGTCTTGCAGATGCACCAGGACAGTACTAGACAGAGCTGATCCATCCAAGCATGAGCTGACTCGAAAGATGCTTTGTCCTTTGTTCTGCTAGCTTCTCTGAAGAATTTCTGCCTTGAACTTTACAGCTCACCCCGGGGGTCCTCACAAGGTGCATTCATCTGTACTAGGCTTTATTCTGTACAGGATCCCCTGCTGCCTGCTAGCTGAGAAGGCTCCTCTAGGCCTGTGGCTGACCCTTCTCCCAAGTTATGTGACAGGCACCCTAGGGCCCAAGGCTCTGGGCTGGTGGTTGTTATCTGTGTTAGGTTTCTGGTTTTGTCTTTGTTTATGCCTATTTATCAATGCCCCTCAGACTCCTGGACCCAAACAGCCTGGGGCTTGCAGAGTGAAATGCGCACATTCGTATTCCCAGGTTTGTTGGTTTGCTTTAGTTTAGTTTAGTTTGTTGGAGTTTTTTTGTTTTCTAAAGCATGGAACTAAAGTCACAGTGATGGCGAAGGAAAATCATGACTCCCACTGCTGCAGTTTCCAGAAAATGCTGTTTTCTTTCCCTCTTGTGTCTTTCTCATATGTGTGTGTGTGTGTGTGTCATAAAATCCGCCTTTCTCCCATTTACAGGTGTGCAGAGTTTGGAAGCATTAATTACATCTGCGATGTTGTGCCGCCAACATTGCTGTGTATTCCCAACACAATTCATCTCTGAGCAGAAATTCCTAGCTCTCTGTTCCAGCCCTCCCACCTTTGTGTGTTAAGTGGAAATCAGAAAAGGCTCCAGTGTGGGTGAGGCTGATACTCACACTCAATGGAGATCCGTATGCTTGTACCTAAGCCTGAAAGATGACTGTCCCCCGCCCCCAACTCCACTTTTGCCTCTGCCTCCAGCCAAATCATCTTCCATCTCACATCATCTAACACGACAGTCCTTGAACCATCCAGTTGAGAGGTGAGAGGGACCACAGAAGCAGCCCAACTGAGAACAGAGGGAGCCACACATTGGGATGTTGGTAGACAGACTCTGGGGCACCTAGGACCCTTTCTTCCCTACCATGATTTAATTCTTAGGGTCGAGCCATGTGCTCTGTTCCCTCACTAGAGATTGCCCCCTCCCCAGGGATTGCCCCCTCCCCAGGGTTTGCTTCCGCTGCACTGTTCTGTCTCTTACTAACCCAGCACTGGCTGTGAAATGGCCATGTGTTCTCTGCACAGGGGTGGGAGGCATAGGAGAGTGAGGAGAAGGTTGGAGAGAGGGGTAGCTTGTGACCTTATTAAGACTTTCATTATTTATCTGATGAGTAGCAACCCTTGTTTTTCCCTGTGTAACACTGTTGTCATGGAGTGTCTATGGGTTCTGGAATGGCTATAATCTAGCTGATTAACATGTGGTGAGGCATTTAACAGCCATGTTCTTCACGGTGTTTCAAGAACACATTTATCCATAGGCACCTGGTGTCCATAGATCTCTTGACATCTATTCCTTCAATCTAAGTCATTACGCATTCCTTGGCTGGCAGCTTTCCATCCCACCCCACCCACACCCATGGCATAGCCTCTCTCTTTGTAGTAGGCATACAGCCATGGAACATCTCCTAATGAGTAGGTATGGCTGTGTTCTAATGAGACTTTATGCCACTTCACAGGTGGTACCTTAAGATAGCTTCTATCAGAATTCCTAAAGAGAAAATAGCAAGCCTTGGTGAGGACTTAGAGAAGTTAGAACGCTTATGTACTGTTGTTAGAGATATAAAATGATGCAGCCTGCCATGTAAAATTGCATAGTGGTTTCTTAAAAGCCTGTAATGCTATTACCACTACTGAAGCTAGTGCATTTCCACGTGGACACCCAAAGGCATCGAAATCAGATACTTACACACTGAGCTACATGACTATATTCATACTAGCCAAAAGCTGGAAACAATGCATGTTCAGCTGGCAGGTCAGTGAACAAACACAGTATGACTTTTACAATAAGGTATTATGTGGCTTAAAGAAGAAGGGATTGTGACACCCACAGCCACAAAGACAAACCTTGTGGGTATTTTGCTTGTGAAGCAAACCACATGCTTGAAGATAAATTGTTTATAATTCCACTCACATTTGGAACTGAGAGTTATTGGACTCATAGACAGTGCAAAGATAGTCATGAAGGGCAGGAGACAGGTACATGGGGAGTCACCATTTAAGGGCTGAGGCTCCATGCCTGAAAGATAAACTCTGCAGATAGACAGCATTGATGGCTGAGATGTTTGTGTGTCCAGCACTGATGAAATGTGTGCCTTAAAATTGCTAAGATGAAGCTGGGCAGTGGTGGTGCATGCCTTTAATCCCAGCACTTGGGAGGCGGAGGCGGAGGCGGAGGCGGAGGCGGAGGCGGAGGCGGAGGCGGAGGCGGAGGCAGAGGCAGGCAGATTTCTGAGTTCAAGGCCAGTCTGGTCTACAGAGTGAGTTCCAGGACACCCAGGGCTACACAGAGAAACCCTATCTTGGAAAAAAAATTGCTAAGATGATCAAACTTACGCTATTTATGTTGGATTGTTTTTAAAAGAGTAAGCACAGGAGTACACCAGAGTAACGATTAGTGTTAATTATCAAATTGATAGAATCTATTATCACTTGGAACTTGGACTTCTGGGCATACCTGAGGGGGGTGGGGGAAGTGGATCATCTTGTTATCTTTACTGCATTAAGGTGGAAAGACCTGTCCACTGTGGGTAGCACCATCCCCTGGTTAAATCCTGGACTGTGTAAGTAGAAAAGGGGAGCTGAGCAGCAGCGTGCATTCATCACACTCGGATTCCTGACTGTGGATGTGACTGGACCAGCGACCTCAGGCTCCTGCTGCCCTCACTTTCCCACCATGATGGACTGCACCCTTGAACTGTGGTGAGACTGGTGGCTGTCAGGAATGAGAGTTAGGTGGGTCACAGAATATCTATTGTGGGGCAGTGAGCCTGCTTTTTATTATTCTGCAGTACAGGATCTCTGCCATACATTTGTAAACTACAGACCACACAGCATGAGGAAGCAACAGGAATGTAAACCACAGACTCTAGGTGATAACTGTCATTCAGACGTTGATGAAGGTTCATAGATGGTTGAAAATGTATCTCACTCAGCTAAGGAGGTTACTGGAGGAGGCTGGGCATGTCTGGGAGAGAAGCATCACTTTCCATCTATTTTTGCTGAGACCTAAACCTACCCTAAAATATAAAAAATAATGTGAAGAGTTAAGGGTAGGAGGGGTAGATGACACAGCCATGGGCAGAGTATAGTTATGAGAGCCCGAGCTCCTGTTGTGCTGTCTACTTAGGTTTCTGATGGAAGCTTTCCTTACTGCAGTGTGAAAGGAGAAAGAGCAGGCATTGACTTGGGCCACGCTGACCACCCTGTTCAGGTTCCTAAGGAAAGCGGTGTGAGGTCACAGGAGCTCAGCTCCAGATGGGGCCTCAGTTTGCTTGTGTGTAAAGTACTGAATAATCTGTACCCCATAATTCTTGAACTCATTCCATAGCAGGGTTTGTATGAAGGAACGGCAGCCGTTCCTATAACAAAGAGGTTACCTGGAACAGCAGAGCAGAAGAGTGGTTAGATGGTGAGGGGAAGCATGAGGTCCCCGAGCAGCCACCTGTGCGACCCCTTCAACCCTAATGATTCCGTGAGTGGGAGGAGTGGCATGGTGGAAGTGGGGTAGAGCGTGAATCCTGCCCTGCTTCTTTAGCAAGAACAAGAAGATGAGTGCCCAGACATCTCAGCTGGAGACCTTGTGGTGAGGACCACACAACCTAGATGCAGGGCAGGCCCTCCCAGAAAATTCTCTGTATTCCTGTCTGTGACTCAAGCTCTCTTATCAGCACTGGCCAGTAGGAAAACAAAACAAAACAAAATCCAGAAGGAAATTAGGATTTTAGTTAAGAGCCCGATGGATATTTAAGTCTTTATTGATTTGAAAATGAAATGAGGAAGTCTTGTGCAGATGATGGAGTCTTGAGATTTGGGAGCTCCCAGCTACATGTGACCTTTCCCTGGGTTAGAGTCCTTGGGATCTATGCTAACTCCACTGTCTGCCTCCATACACGACTCAACCCCACATCATGGTCAATCATAATCAGCTACTGAGCTGGCTCTCTAGTGACATTGGTCTTCCTACAGTGTTGCTGAGGCAATGTTGGATCGCCAGGCTTTTGGCTTCTCTGCAGTCCTCACATGTCCATTCCTGGGGTTCCCCCTTAGAAGTCACCTCATGTGTGTATGAGTTTTCCATTTCCCAGTAGAGGTTATACAACAGGAAGCCGCTGACACTAGTTGGTCAGCAGAGCCGCTCTGCCAAGCTGGGGACTGGACAGCCAAACCGATTTGCTGAAATAAAGCATTCATTACCCACCCCTTCTCATCTAATTGGAGTGGTTTGCTTTGCCTCTCCCTCCCTCCCTCTCCTTAACTTGTCCCCTTTTCCCCCCAGCATTCCTGAATTCTGCAGAAATCCTTTGAGGGTGCATTTCTTGACTCATTGTCCTGCTGGGATGGGATCTGTCACTTCTAATTTGTTTGTTTGTTTGTTTCTCTTTTTTTTCCCTACCTACTTTGGGCAAAACATTTTAGTAAAAGATGCAGTTTCCTCTGCCCCCAAAGCAACTTGTTTTGGTGCCAGAACTGTTTAAATGCCCTCATATTGAACTGTGCAGACTAATTATGTAAGTTAAAGTGAGTTTAGGGAAGGAATTAGGAAAAGCCCTCAGCTTCACAGTTTGGGAACTGGCTTTGCATTTCCCTGGAGGCTTTGCACAGTTCTCCATATTTTTCCCTCCTTAATGACAAGGTACCTCATCTTGAGTTTTAGCAACAGCACCACTGGGTAACAGAGAAGATGGAGACATTGGGGGTATAAACCACAGTCATTTAGAGCCTGTCCTTGCAGTACTTAAACTGGCTTCAGATGACTTTCCATTTGTTAACTGCCCTCCTCAGCTGAGTTGGCCTGTGTTACTTTTAGGACTCTATACATCACCTGCCTTATCCCAGCAGACAGCCTTTCTAGGTGGTCTCCTGCCAGAGCAGAAGCATCCCCAGACCCTGACCATTTTGTACAAGGTCATGATAGGCACTGGGGCAGAAAGTCCAGAGCACTGGGAGGCTCCCCATAAACTTCATGTTGCTCAGAGGCTTGGAACTCAGCAAATACCTTGTATTCGTAAGGGTTTACCTGCTCTGAAGAGACACCATGACCAAGGCGACTCTCATAAAGGAAAATAATGAATTGGGGCTCGCTTACAGTTTCAGAGGTTCAGTCCGTTATCATCATGGAGGGAAGCATGGCAGCCTGTAGGCAGATATAGTGCTAGAGAAGGAGCTGAGAGTTTTACAGTCTTGATCAGAAGGCAGGCAGGAGGGGACTGTCCTCCACAGGCAACCAGGAGGAGGTTCTCTTTCCATACTGGGTGGAGCTTATACACAGGAGACCTCCAAGCCTGCCTACACATTGTTACAGTTCCTCCAATAAGGCCACACCCACTCTAATAAGTCCACACTGCCTAATATTGCCATTTCCTATGGCCGATCATTGAAACACATGAATCTATGGGGCCAAACCTATTCAAACCACCACACCCCGCTTTCAGGAATATCTACCAGGATGTGCAAAACATAGAAATAATCAAGGGCACAACTTCCTTTTGACAGATGCAACTTAAGATTTTGTAGTGTGTCCTATTACTCAGGTTTCTCTAGAAGAACAGAACTGAAGGAGTGAATATATTACAAAGTGGATTTATTAGATTGATTTAGACAAGATGGGCTGGTTAATTCAACATTGGCTATCTTATACCCACTGGATTTGAGAATCCTGTAGCTACTTTGAGAGGGCCACACGCAGCCACACTCAAACCGGGTCCGTCCTGAAAGGCAGGCTAGGGCTGTAAGGGAAAAAGACGGCGAGAAAGAAAATGTGGCTAAGAGAAAAGTGTTCTGATCAAAGCCCACAAGTTTAATAAAGTTCAGAGTTTATACAGCAGGGGAAGGCCATCCCCCACCACCCATTCTTGGAGCTTGTAGTTCAGGTGAGAGCCTGTAGGGAGATCATCAGGATGGTGTCTCTGGAATATGTCAAGAGCCTCTCAGCAGGGAGTGGCGATGCTTTGAAGAGCAGTGGCAAGTGTAAACAAAGAACTGGCCTGACAGGTCAAAAGGTTCCATCCCAGGTGGCCCTGTGCTTCGAGGAAGCAGAGGTCTGCAAAAGCCTGCTTTGAGGCTGAAAGGAGGCAACACTATTTAGTCCATGAAGCTAAAGGCCTCTGTAGACCCAGTCTGGTGCTGAAGGCCTGGAGAATACCTAGAAAGCTGCTGGTCTTCAGTCCATATTAGGACACTTTAACATCTGGGCTCCTAGGTCAGCAAAGGATGGCAACAGCATCATTTTACCCTCAGACCCCTTTGTATATGGGCTGCCTCTGGAAGGTGCCAGCCAGTCTAGGGTTGGTCTTCACCTTCAGTTAATCCTTCTTAGAAATGCCTTCACAGACCAACCCAAAAGTGAGTCTAAGTACATCCCAGAGACAACCAGGTTGGAAACTAAGTCTAAATTATCCATCATAGAATGCAAAAAGATGGCAGCGTAAATGACAGTGGGACATGTAGTGATGTCTCTTCTTCATTTTCAAAATCTTGAACTAGGTAAGCTATGTAGATTGAAAGATTTCAAAGAACTCAGTAGCACCTCAGCTCAGTGTTCTCATGAGGCTTGACCTGCTTCTTCTGTTGATGGACTATCTTCTTTATAACTTAATTGTAATTGGCAGTTGTTTTATGTATTCACAAGATGTAGCGTGTTCTGGTGGCATATGTACATTTTGTAGAGTGGTTAAATCATCCTCATTAATGTATCTGTCACCTTACATCCTTATCTGCCTTTGTGATGTTGAAGTACTTTGGTGCATAACTAAATGTTTATATGCAGAGGAAGCCATTGATTGACAGATATATAGATACAATTAGATTAAGAATTTAACTATACAAATGTGTAAATGTGTCATCTACAATTAAACTGAGTTGAGACTGACAGAATAGAATTGAGCATTGTTTCTACTAGCAAGCCACTAGCAGTGACTGCCTCTTACACAAGAGGCTGTCAGAGAGACTCGCTGTGTCGTGTGATTAGTTGAATTATATTAGCTTGGGGGTGAATTGTCTTTTTTCTCCCGTTGCCCCAATTGAAACAAAAAATTTTAGGGAGGTAGGCTCTGTCAGTGTATCCCTTCTGTCATAAATGTGTGTACCTTCATATGGGTCCCCAAAACCCATACAAGAAGAGCTGTATGTGGCACCCATGTATGTAATCCCAGCAGAAGAGACAGGCAGATATCCGGAAGAACATGGGCTGGCTAGCCTGACATACATGGTAAAGTTCCAGCCAATGAGAGTCTCTGTCTCAAACAAAAAGCTTGAGGACGGACACCCTACATTCTCCTCTGACCTCCAGACACATGCTATGTGCATATATACACAATGTGTACAAAGTATGTTGTAATAGGTTTGAGCATGCTACCCTGACTTTGTGGACATATAACTAGATTGCAAATACCCAGAGATTACTTTATTTCCACTGGGATTTTGGAAATAAAATTTGCAGTCTCTCAACCCAATGACATTTTTTTTAATCTTTTTAGGGTGACATGATTTGCCTCTGATTCTCTCTGTGTTATTTATTTCTGTGCAGGGTTTTTATCTTCTAAAGTTTTAGATTATAAATAAATCCTTCCATAGATTAAAAATGATTGAAAAGAGCTCTGTTAAAAGCAGGCTTACCCTTTTTTCTTAATCATTGGGATCACTTGGGAGAGCCTCCATGAACACATTTGAACTTTTATACCATTAGCTAGGTGTTTGGAAGTGGCCACCTGATAATCCCAGGCTCTAAACAAGACAGAGCTTGATTTATTTGCCTAATGATCGATGGTTTTCACCTACTGAGCCTTCAACTCTTCTGCATGAATATAATATCTACCCCACCTCCTTATTTGGAACCTTCTTTTCTTCCTGGCAAGCATTTCTGATATTCTAACACTGTGCCTGGCCTCTACTGAGGTGTCCTGGAGGAAGCTGAGGGATAGGGGATTTTGCTTTGGTTGGCTTAAAGATATCTATTACCATCCTTGTAAACATGTGGTTCCTTGAAACAGAGCCTTTCAGAATGTGCACATCAACAAGGGATCTGCTGAGCTAGATGCCTTGAAGGTTCTTGAAGTTAAAAAAAGAAAAAAAGAAACGAGCCAGAGATAATGGAATGAGCTCCTCTGTAGAGCAAAAATGGAAGAAGGGAGCAATACCACTGCCAAACCGCATCAGAAACCTGGATAACAAACCCTGAAAATACTTAACCCTGCCACAGAGAGTCCACTTAGGAAGCAGGGGCTCCAGAGACAGAAAAAAACCTAAATACCTGAGCCTCTGACGGAGTCAGTTTGCTCTCTAGGCCACCTTACTCATTTATTTGCCATCTACCCACCTATCCATCCACCATTTATCCATTCACCCACTTACCCACTCATTTGCTACTTACCCACCCATCATCCATTCACCTACTTATCTACCTGCCTGCCCATCCATCCATCCATCCATCCATGCATCCATCCACTCCACTGCTCATCCACTCTCATTTATCCATCCATGCACTCACCTATCTATCCAATACCTATCACTTACCATTCATTCACTCATCACACACCCACCTACTCATCCATCCATTTATCTATTGGCCCACCCACTCATACATCTTTCCACTTTTCTATTTGTCTACCAATTACCCAACCAACCACCGAGAGCAGACAAAAACAGTGTTTTTGCATCCCTACCATTTACCCATTGTTAAAAGAGAGGGGAGAGTTTCTTATTCTTTTTGCTTTTCTCTTTCCCCTAAGCCCACTCCAACAGTGTGGAGTAGAGACAGACTCATCAGTATGTAAAGACAAGCCTATCTATTTACTCATCTATCTGCCATTCCTATGGCCACTTCCTTTCAAAACCAGCTGAGATCTTGCTGTGTAGGAGGAAAGCGCTTGCTTTCCTATATGTATATAGTCTGATAAGGCATCATGAATCAGAATCAGTCTAGTCACATGACTTCGGATCCTCTTCACAGACCTCTATGACCAAAAACAAGTGCTGTGCAAAATCTTCTAATCTGATTTTCTACGCTCATGCTCCCTAGTTTGAGACTTATTACAAACAACACAGGATTACAGTGCCTAACATGGCATTCTGCCGAAATAGCCACAGCTTTTGTTTCCTTTTGCCTACTTAGCTAATTGATTTATTTCAGGAAAACCTGGGGTTAGCAGCTTTTTCATCCCATGGCTGTGAACTGTGAGGTATTATTTCCATGTGTCTCTGATGGGGCTGTGTAAGTCGCCCTTCTCTCCTGCCCTGAGCCCATGTTCCATTTGCTCTTGTTTACAGCACTGGCTGTAGTGTTTCCCCTAGTTTTCTTTGAGCGTCTTGCATTCTGTGTTATTTGGAGTTTTGTCCCGACTTTTTAAAACATTTATAGGGATTCTAAATTATAGAATCTATCTCAGCACTGCTCTTTCTCAGCTGACAGTTCATTAAAAAAAAAAAAAGTTTTTGTTCAGCTTTCATATTGTTTCAGCCTGACATGGTTCCTTTTTCTTTAAAGGGGTGGAAGGGCATTTTGAGAAATAACTTTATTTAACTAGCTGAAAATGTTCCAGAGCTTAATTAGAAGTAGCATACTGCATCTGTTTGGGTGTTATCTAGAGGCCAAATAATTACCCTGTAATAATAATGCATGTTGTGATAAACCCGTCATTATTGCCATCAAGGTCTGGGGAGAGCAACTTTCAGCTCTTAAGGACAGCAGGGTACTCTCAGGAAAGCCCACAAAAGATGAAGGGAAAAAATAGAAATGAAGAGTTTATTGTGACTACTTCGGCTTGGAGTTTTGGGAATTCATGCAAGCCCATTCCTCTGAGAAGGAAACTGAGTTCCCTGGAGGCTTGAGGCAGATCTCTGGTTTCTGTTCCTGCAGCGTGTACCTTCCAAAGCTTGAGACTCGGCTATCTAAAATCATCTTCTTTTGACCTGTGCTGTATTCCTGAGGGGTAACCCTGCCACGACAGGCACCAACCCTAGACTTGAGCCTAGCTAGGGTTGTCATGTTTCCTCCATACAGGAGGCATGGCCCTATTGCGCTCCATGTAGTAATCTGTCAGGATGTCCTAACGCCCTGCATTCAGCTTTAAAGAAATAACTAAGTCAATTGCAGAGTTCGGTACCCAGAGCTATATCTCAAACATAACTGGGCATCCTAAATTTGCAAAATCTGGCCAGTGGATACTGTCGCCCAGTCTTGGCTAACAGACAAGGCAGTGACCCCATGGCCCTCCATTAAAAGACACTTAAAAACGCCCGTTCTTCCCATTATATCTTTATGTCTCCAGGGAATACAGATAACTGTCTGTTTCTCCAGTGACTGAGATAGCAAACTCCATCACGGGCCATGTGGCACAACTGTGTGGGTCCTACATCCCGATGTTTGGCTTTCTGATGGAATGATGCCTGCAGCTCTGGATTGACAAAGCTTCCTTCAGGAGTGAGAAAGTACAATGGCCTCTCTGAGTGCTGTGGGAAAGGCTCTGCCACAGGCCTCTTAAAGCCCCAAGTGGAGAGTCCTTTTCTTCCTCCCCCTTACTCCTAACATCACTAGTCTTTAGACTCTGAGGTGGTAGGACCTAGGGAGCTTCTGTAAGCATACTTAATTAAAGAGATAGTGCCATCAGAGAACAAGGATCTCAAGTAACCCAGATTTCCCTCACATTGTAGCTGCTTCCTGCTGTCTAAATGAGGAGAGGTAATTAAGTTTATTATCTGTGACCTAATGCTAATTCTTCTTGCATCCTTGCTTTGTGCGAAGGGAGAATGCCATTTACAAAGAAATAGCTGGACTATGCTTTACTGTTGTCAACACATTCAAGGGTTATAAAACAAGTCTACCGAGTGAACAAGCTGGGGAAAGACAGTCCTCCAGAGTCCTCCCTGACAGCCCAAATTGCACACTTCATCATGGAAAAGTAGAAGTCAGGGTGTTGAGCAATGCTGAAAATTGCACATTGTCGGGGCTGAGAAGGTGGCTCAGTGGGATCCAGCCCTTGCTGTGCACGTATTTACACCTGAGATCAAATCTCCTTCACCCATGTAAAACACTAGGGATGGCCTCGTACACTTGTTATCCCAGGACTAAGTGGCCAGAGCCTACAGGGGATCACTAGGGCTTGCTGGCTACTATCCTAGCTCCCTGGTCAATCAAAGGCATATTCTTTGTTTGAAAGGGGTAAATCAGAGAGCGACAGATAGATGGTTATCTGTGATGTCTTCATCTGGCCTCCCCGTGGCCACGACTCACACACACACCAATTATACATATCGGTGAATCAATGGATCACAATAGCTCTAAAATTCTTGCCGGGTCACTTTCTTATCTATTAAAGCCTTTTTAGTTTTCTTTTATTAAGTGAACAATGATTAAAATTAGATAAAGGACAGATGGTACCGATAATGGCAGTACATCCAAGCACAGTAACATTGTACCAAACCACGCTGAGCCTACACACCAAGAGTGCTTTCAGATCCAGCTAAAGAAATGATGCACTAAGACATTGTAACTTCAGGAAAGGATTTTTATTTATACCTTTTCTTCCTTCTTTTTGGAAAGCAGGGTAATTTTGTGATACTTTTTTAAATGTTACTTTTAGGGGCTGTTATTTTGGTCTGTTTCTTTCATTCCGCATGTGCTAATTTCCTTGATTAATTTGGAGAACATCTGCATATATCACTGAGTGCTTTTCACTGGCAAAGCCTCCCAACTTCATGCAGGACTTAGAGGCTTCGCCTTCTCCACAGTCTGGAATCCTACCTAATTGAAATGCCAAACCTGCAAAGGTGCCAAAGCCTGAGTGTGTAATTATGCCATTTTCTCTTGGTCTTTCAGAGTCTTTCTGCGGGCGATTAATCAGTATGCAGATATGCTGAACAAGAAATTTCTGGATCAAGCCAACTTTGAGCTGCAGGTAAAAGGAGAAGGAGACAGCACCTTTGTGGGAGAGAATCTTGTTAAAACAAACGGCTGCCCGGTGTCAGTCACCTGTATCTCTAATCCTGGGATCCTGATCGGAGGTGTGGAGATGGGACTCAAGGAGTGAGCAATGACGCTTTCGTGTATTTGCTCCATTTAGCTAGTTAGGAGATAGAGTTGTTTCCAGGAGAAAGTAGTGAATCAGTGTGGCAAGGAGGGACTCTTCTGGCAGGAAGCAGCAGGCAAGCTACCGAGTGCCACTATGCCTGGCTGCCAGCCTCTGCTCACATCATCCTAAGACAGGATGAAGGGTTCAGTACAGGAGAATCGGGTGTGCTTCACTGAGCTAATTGCTTCTGAAACTCTTTCCCCGTCATATTCTCTCCTGGCTTTGTGCCACCCTTATTGTCCACAGTGAGTCCTCCTGTATCATAAATACCCCCTGTATATGCCCTGCCTAAGTATGTGTGGAGGGGTTCTGGGGAGGGAACCCTGAATCCTTGCACATGCTAATTAATTAAGCCTGCTCCCAACAGAGCCACATCCCCATCCCTAGCAATCTTATTTTAAAATGTTTTTTTGTTTGTTTTTAACTTTTAGTTGTTTTTCTCCGCTTGATGCTTGTTTTCATGTGTCATAAACGAAGAGTCACATGCCGTAAATGAGTTGTTAGGAAATGTTTCCTCTGCTCTTAGCAACTCCCATTCTCTCTCTGCAGGAGTCACTTGTAACTAAGCGCTCTGCACTCTTCCTGACATCAGACGCATTTATGCGGCCCCGTGCATGACTTCATCTTCCTTTTAACTCATGTTGGTTCACGCCGAGTGTTTTACAGGCCTGTCATACCCCACAGCATGAATGTATCTGCTGCCCCTGTAAGATGGTCCAGCGGCTTCTGCTTTTCACTGCCCTGAGCCAAGCTTCCATGAGTTTCCATGGATGTCAGTACATGCACCCCCTAGAAAAGGCTGATTGCAGACAAAACAGGATGAGTGTTTAAGCTTGATGGACAGTGTCACAATGCCCTCCTGAAAATGCTCCAGCAGTAGCACCCCACCAGCCACATAGATCATGAGTGTGTCTGTGTGTGTGTGTGTGTGTATAAACCTTTTTAATTTTATCCTTTGAGATTTTCCTATATGTATGTACCACATTCTCCTCAGTCTCTCCCACCAGCCCCATCTTCTCCAAGTTCCCTCCCACCCCTGACAACCTCCCTTCTAAATTCCAAGTGCCTTTCTCACGCTTCTGGTTTTGTGTTTTGCCTTCTGACCCACTGAGCTACCCAGGACATTCTTACTAGCCTTTTTTGAACAAAGCAGCTTTGTGCAGGCTTTCTTGAGAATTTCAGATTCCTGTTTATATGAACCCTTTTCTGATCGCTACCTTTTTGAATGACCAGTTCTATTGAGAGAATTTATCAGCTGTGAGAATTTTTTGCTATGCACTGCCTGGGCCTTTCTTTTGCTTTCATTGGCTCTCAGTGTTTTTAATTAGTTGAGACTCTTATTATATCCTATTCATGGTTTTAATTTTATTATATAAAAATATTTAACTTTTCCTGTAGTCAAACCTGACATTTCTCTTGTGATTATATGGTCTTAGGTTTTGCATAGCAAATCCCTAATTGCCTTAGTGTTGTAGATTGAGTTATACGCAGTGAAGTTAATATCAGCAATTATCTACAGAGTTCAGCTTAATGGTTCCTTTTTTTTTTTTTTTTAACTTTTCAGTTATTTAATCCACCTAAGATTTCTATAGCTAGTATTAGGATCAGGGTCTACCTTTCCACTTGCCACTTTGAGTTCATGATTGGCTTCTCCAGTGACTTGACATGCTGCCACTGGCTAAATTGCAAACCTACATGTGTATAGACTCTGTTATCTGTGTTTTGACCACAGTGACTTCCTTGCTTCAGTTCTATAGCCAGATAGTGGAACCCACACCTCCCAGTGAATTTTCTGCAAGGAATTGCCCTGGCTGTGTTTGTGCATTACTTCCTGCACACATCCTTTAAAATCAGCCAATTGAGGGTCTCCTCTGAAAATCATGCTGCTTGGATGTTAACTGAACTTGTTGGACTGGTGAACTTGGAAATGTGACAGCCTTTAGAGGGAGTATTTTGTAGCCCGTCTTTCTTCCATTCCATGCTGGTCTTGCTTTAGCCTTCATTGAGCCTGCCATGTGACTTGCTGGCTGGATTCCTGTCTGTCCTGAATGTAGCTGCTGCTAGGGAGGGACCCATCTCCCCACTGAAGGCATTCTCATTGTGTCCTGCTGCTCATGTACTATTATGACTGCTGCCTGAGTTCCCACCCTGAGACCGAACACCTTGAAGGCTCTGTGCTCTCCAGATTTCAGAGCTGGGCCCAGGCAAGAGTGCTGGGTGTGGGCTAAATCAGAGTAGTCCTGGCCCCATACGTGAACAGAAGGAATGAGGAGTTGGTGATGTCATCATTTGATAAGCTCTCAACCTGGTGTGGTGGTGCACACCTGTAACCTCAGTTCTCAGGCAGCTAAAATAGAAGGATCCCAGGTTTTAGGTTGGTGTGAAATGCAAAGCCATAACCTGTCATGAGAAAACAAAATGCCAAAAGGAACATTGTCTCTCATGATGGGACATGCCACTTCAGAAAGCTGGGGCAGAAGGATTTTGAGTTCTGGTCCTACCTTGGCTACATAGCAAGTTCAAGGCTAGCATAGGTAATTCAGCAAGCTCCTTTCTTAAAACTAAAATTAAAATAAGCTGGTATCTGGCTCAGCAAAACCATGCTTTCCCACCATACGTAAACCCTGGATTCAAACACAAAAAGAAAGAAATAGGGAATAGGAAGAGAGGGAGAGAAGGAGGGAGGAAAGGATTGGAATGGATTGGATTGGATTGGATTGGATTAGTGGTTGTTACATTATGGCTTTCAGAGGTACTAGGTAGGCAGGCATGGTAGCAAATACCTACCTACCAATAATCCCAGCACTTTGGAGGTTGAACAGAAGTAGTAGGAATTACAGTTCATCTTAGCTACATAACCAGGTACCAGGTGTTTGTCTGTATAGTTCTGGTATGTCTTTCCCTGCCCTCTTTGCCTACCTCCCAGTCCACTTTTCCAGCCAGCCGTGATTCTGTGGTCCTCAGAACATTCAGAACATACAGAGCATGTGTAGCATTGTCCTGTGATTGCTGCAGGGATCAAGAAGGACACAGGAGGGGGAATGCTCCTTTCAAAAATAAATGAAAAAGAGCAACTAGAATCTCATGGAGTGAAGCCACCCCTTTTGATTGCAGAAAAGACCAAAGAAAAGTGTGCTTTGTGGGCAGTAACGAGGCTCTCCGAGATCAGGAACATCTGCTCAGCTTCAATCCTACTGTAGCTGTGAGCATCCTAATATGGGTGGCCATTGCATCCTTGGTTAGTTCTTTGGTGGTCAGAAGCCCTGTAGGCAGTGCCATTTCCTAGGAAGAGCCAGATAAAAGGGAGCGCACACACTCTTAAATTCTGAGGATACTCTTAAATTCCCAACTTTTACAGGTCATTAAACTCAGAGTTGGTAATGTGAATGTCGTATCCTCCTGTGACTCTTTGTAGCTATCACATTTGAATATTTGAATACCTGGTATGTAAATGAGGAGAAAAAAAAGTATCTACAATGTCTTCTAAAGATCATCCTTCAAGTCACATATCGCCCATAAATCCTTGAAATGAAGGTTTGATCCTTTTACATGTTTTCCCTAATTGTCTGATGTATGCATAATTTTGGTATAGTAAAAAGTCATAAATTATGCAAGTGTATACTGTTCCTCAGAGAGGGGCTCCATCTCATGCTGATATTAGAGCTGAAACTATGGAGTGCTCATTACCCGCTCAGCACCACCATACCGTTAGCCACCGCTTCTGCCGGTAGTAATCCTTTATCCCTTCCTCGAAGCCTACCAAGGTAGATACTGCCGACAGCCCGAGAAGCAGCTGAAGCACTGGCAGAGGTTAGAGGAGTTGCCCTGGTGAATTGAGCCTCATGCTCACCTATGAATCACACCCTGAAGACTAGCTTGCGGTGCTGTGGATTTTTAAGCATTTCAGGACGGTAATGGCCCAGAACTTTTCTGAGATCCGACATTAGGCTGTTCCACCGCTCAGCCTTATCTCCTGTCTTTTGGTTTTCAGCTGTGGAACAACTATTTTCACCTGGCCGTGGCTTTCCTCACGCAAGAGTCCCTGCAACTGGAGAATTTTTCAAGTGCTAAGAGAGCCAAAATCCTTAACAAGTAAGTCCTCCCCACCCCAGCCCTGCCACTGCGGGTGGGAGCCTTCTGCTTATTACCCTAATTTCCATGTCTCCTCTAAGCCAACTGGGTACAAATTGAGATGTAATCACAGTGTAATGAAAGGGTGGTTTCAAATCACAAATCCAGTGTTGCCTTTGTAACCCATGAATCAAGATCTAAAATTGCAGGATTCGTCCTGGCAGGTTCAAAGTCAGCGTGATTGGAGATGTTTAGTGCTAAGCAGCGTTTGAGTTTCTGGAGATAATGACCTTTGCTGAGCACCCTTCTGATGTCATTACGCTGTGGTTTACTTTATTGCTTAGTTTTCCAGTGCTGCTTCTACAGAAAGAGAGATGCTGATGAAAGTCCTCAGCGGGCACTGCTGGGATTGTCCTGGCTGGTGAAGCAGAGCTAGCCATGGTTTCCCTAGTGGCACAAAAGTCCCCTGTCTTCCTCTGGGTAGGAGGTCTGAGTGAACTGGATCAGCCAGGATCTCACCAAAAAAGCTTCATGAAGGCCAAGATTCTTGGGCAGCTCTATGGTGCCCGAGAATATCCTGAATGATCGTGTTCCCATGGCAAGAGAGAAGACTGAGGGAAGGCTGAGAAGATGGCTCAGTGGGTCGGGTGCTTGCTGCTCAAGCATATGTATCAGAGTTCATATCCCCAGAGTTCCCCAGATGCTTTCAGGCCTACATAGCTGCCAACAAGAAACCTTTTCTCAAAGCACATGGAACGGGAGGTCCAATCCCTGTGATAGCAACGCAAGCGCGCATGTGCTCTCTCTCTCTCTCTCTCTCTCTCTCTCTCTCTCTCTCTCTCTCTCTCTCTCTCTCTCACGCATGCACACACACACACAGTTTACACAGGAAAAGAAAAATAGTTGCTCAGGTATACTGAGGTCTTTGTTTCTCGCCTTCTGCCTAAGCTCCACTAATGACAGCCTGCTCCAGGTGTCCTTTCAATAGGGACTCCTCAGAAGATGCTGGAATGGTGCCCATATTGCTGGGTTGTCATATTTATAATGCCGCTGTAGCATTCTGACTGTCAAGGCTTGGCCTGGTCCCTATGAGCTGCTGAGGTTAGAGGATGCACAGAGAGTCTTGGAATGTGGCAGCGGCTCTGCTTCTCGGAGTCCGGAAATTTCCATCTCCCTTACTGAGAAATTGAAAGCACTTGATCCCTGGAATGTAAGATGTGTTTCTGCATCTAATACTGGGCATAGTTCACATGACAGCATTCTTCTAGACACTGTGCACACATGTGTACATGTATCTACATGTATGCACTTATATGTGTGCTTATGGTTATGTGTGCATGCGCATGTTTCACAAATAATCATCAAAAAGCAAGACTCTTCATTCAGTACGTCCTCTAATCCATGTTGAGCCACGAATGCCATATGGATGGCATCTATCCCTATGAGCAGGACAAAGAGAGCAGAGGACCCATCATGGGCCACCTTATCTATTTCCTGCTGGCAGATTCCGGCCCAGGCAACTCTGTCCAAGGAGGACTTGACTTTCAGAGAGAGAGCCCATCTGCGAGCCCTCTTGTACCTGATCAGATCCTCTTTGGCTGACCCCAAGAGGCATGAATGTAGACAGTCACTATTATTTAGAAGTGACAGATGTACCTGCCGACCAAGCACAGTGGGAGCAGAGTAGCCCCACCTGTGACTGCTGGCACATTGCCCCTCTTTGGAACTTTCTTGGGGCTTCATCGCTTACCATGACCCCCTGTGCCAAGGACAGACTTCTGCCGGCTTCACATGCTAGAGACAGACACTACACTAAGTTTCCCTCTTCGTGCATTCACAGGGCTTGTGAGAGGGGAGGAATTCCTGTTGTTGCTCCCTGCGTGGTAGAAACCATTACTTTAGAAGCAGAGCATCCTTAGCAGCTCTCAGTGCTGCTCACCGAGGCCACCGAGGCTTCTTGAAGTACACACTCCCACCATTTGTTACATGTGTTCAGCAGACCGTGTGGGCTGTGCATGCTGCAGTGAGACTCTGGACATCCAGACCTAACGGTGTCTGACTTTAGAGGCCACTTACTTACTCGGAAGCACCTGCACTTCCTGCCCTTAGAGATAGATGCCTACAGGAGAAGAGATGCTTTTAATTGAGGTGCAGCTCCTGGAGGCTTTGCCGCTGAGTGCTGTGAAGACCGGGTGGTAGCTCTGTGCTGGGGTTTCCTCTTGCTGCTATGTCTACAGTCCTAGCTAGAGCAGCATCAGCGATTG
Organism: Mus pahari; assembly: GCF_900095145.1. Classification (NCBI taxonomy): domain Eukaryota; kingdom Metazoa; phylum Chordata; class Mammalia; order Rodentia; family Muridae; genus Mus; species Mus pahari. The sequence continues at coordinate 104,516,882 of NC_034590.1, forward strand.
CTTTAATCATGAAGGACCCTGTTCTCCAGTGACAGTCTTCACTTCCCTTCTTGCTATATAGTTTTTCAAGGGCTACAAAGCCAAAGGAAATTGAACACAGCCACCTGGCGTCTCCCTTTCCGGAGCCCTCGGGGACTCTGGATCAGGCTTTCCTATCTCTCTTAGACACAGTCACAAGAGACTTGAGCTGTGCTTCTGTGTTTTCTCAAGGATTTCTCAGGTGAAAACCCTGAGCACATTACAAGTTGTCTTTGTAAACTCTGTGCCATATGTGGGTCTCACTAGACCAGACTCCATGTGGTAGTGACTGGCCATCAAGGGCTCCTGTCTATGATAAACCCCACATGACCTATAAGCCTAGGAGACATCAGTTTCATGCAGCGTGTCACCAGCATTCACTAGATAGTTGTGCCTCTTTGTAGACCTTAGACACTTCATAGTATATTTGCAAACATTATTCTTAAATAGTAAATGACTTAAGAAGTATCTCAGGGTGCCCTTCCCAAACTCTAATTAACTGGGGACACTGAATGCCTAGATCCTATTGGCTTATCTAATAGAACAGGATTAGGCCTCTTCTGTGTTCAGGCAAGTATGGCCCTGTTGCTGGAGAAGGAGAAGTGGATCCCCAGGTGAAGCCATTCATTGTCTAGTAGAAAGCTAAGCTGAAGCAGTGTATGGAATCAGGAGAAGATAAGGTTATCGACAGAGCTTTGGAAGTGACTGGGGCACACTAGGGAGTGGAGGCTACCAGGTAGTGTGGACTTCAGACAAGCAGGAGCTGGCAGCTGAGATGCCTACCCATTTGACTGGCGTTGCACCCCACAGGCATATCCCAGTCCTCTAGCAAAGAGATACACACCTTGGAAGTATAAAGGAATGACAGCGGCTGGCAAGGCCCAGAGGCCATCTTCTGCAGGGAAGTGGCACAGAGTTAGTCCCAGTGTTCTGTGGTGGTAGCTGCTCTTACACACTTGGGGAATGCTGGATGCATCATTTAACTACGTCTAGGAGAAACCCTTGGGTCTGAGGTAGATTCGGGTCTGCCCACTCATCCCCTCAAGACTGTCAGCCTCTGTAGGGCACATCTGAGTGGACAACTTCTGTCTTCTCTCTTCCTGCCTGGTCTGCCTCACCATGGCTTAGTAAAAACTTCTGGAATCAGAATACCTACTTGCTCATGCCCTAAGTACTTGGGTGCAAAACATACACCACACACACACACACACACACATACACACAAACCAGACTACACCACTGCCAAGAACTGAGTATATCAACCTCCAAATATAAAAGATTTTCCTATAAAACCCAAAGTTAAGAACCTCAAGAAGTCAAGGTGCCTAATAAGAAAACGCTGCTGTGCCACCTCAACGCATCCCTGGTGCTAGCGACTCCCGCCACAGACATCAAGAGAACTCAGCTTTGGACTGTCATCCCCCCTTCCCAAGATTTTTGCATCATTCGGGTTCAGGAAATATAAATAAAATGCAGAAGAGTTAACTCTAAATTCATAGCCGTTTGGACAACGTTACTATGTCACATGACCACAAGGGCGCATCATGCTCCGGACCCAACTATGTTCTGGGAGAGAAAAGATTCGTAATCCCTTTTGCATGGTTTTGGTTGTTTGGTTTTGGTTGGTTTTTTTTGGGGGGGGGGGGGTGGAGATCGCTCTACCTGGAGGCCCAGGCTATCCTCATAGGCACATAGATCCAGCCTGCTTCTGCCTACCAAAATCCTGGAATTAAAGGTAGCACAGAGTTTTTCCAAGTGTTTGCAAGAGATTCCCTCTTTGGATGACATCACAGCAGGGAGAGGAGATGTTGACTGAGCATGTCCAGCTCTTTCACTAGCCCCCCCCCCCCCGTGAAATCTATAATCTCCTGAGGGGACATGTTTTGCAGCTGGACCAAAACATCACACAAACAAATATATTCCCATTTCACCAGACACTGGCTTCTGAGAGTCAAGACTGTAGAAGGGACTTTGAAGGAAGCGAAGAAGAAATAAATGAAATGTCCCGTTTTACAATGTGACCTAATCAGAAAGTAGGATTCTGTATTGCAGAGTCCGATCAATTCAATCCTCATGCTAATTTTTTTTTCCAAAAGATTCAAGTCGTGCCAAGTAAATTCACTTTAAGGATTAGAAAGGGACCTAGGGAAACAAACTTCATAAGCAGTAGCCCTGTGCCACCTTCATGTTGGCAAAGCTAATTAGATATATTGGTGAGGCATTGCTCTAGGGAGCATAATAAAGCTTTACTGTAGGCAGAATGCTCACATCTGCCCTGGGTCTAACAGGGTTCATTCCCAATGGCCTCATCCCCTTCTACCTATTGTATTCGGTTTTTGTTGTTGTTTTACTTTGTTTTGTCTCCCATTAAGACAGGAATGCCTCATCCTACCCAGGAGCCTGTTTCTTGGTTATCTTTCCTTTTTTCTTGCCTAACTGTCCACCCTTTGGCACTCTGACCAAGTCACTAGGCACCAAATCCACATTCGGTGCTCTGGATTGCTCTCCCTCCAACCCCTACCCCA
>NC_034590.1:104519471-104521971 GCF_900095145.1 Mus pahari
CCCCCACCCCCACCCCGCATCCTTTGCCACTGTTTCTTGGCCTGGGTCATGACTACGAACCCAGAGTTTGAGTGTTTTGCAAAGAGGCTGTCATTGGCTCATCATCTTGGAGACAAGAGACTTCAAGGGCATGAAGCTCAGCTTCTGCTGAGAGTCTTGTGCTGTAGAAAACCATGCTAGTGAAGCATGGAGGGAAAGCAAGGAGTGCAGAGAGGAAGTGTTATAAGAGAGAGACACAGAGGCAGACTTGCTTTATAAGTACATACTCTCCCTAGGACTAATCTATTTTTGAAGACCTAACTCTGCCCTGTGCTATCTCGTTCCCAAGAGATCTGACTCACTCCCTCAAGACCTAACCCAGTCTTGAAAGAACCAACCCAATCTCTTGAAAGACATTTATCCATTCCTGAGGGTAGTATTCTCAGATAGAACCATGTCTACTAGGTCTCTTAATGTCTGCCATCTCTCTGTCCTATTTAACCTTGGAGACCAAAAGTTGCAGGACATGGACCTCTGGGGACAAGAGTATCCAAATCACAGCACTCTATCTCCTTGTCCCGTGGGACTTCTTTCTAGGTTTGCTTCTGCCTCTTCAGCCTGTTTCCTTGTCTGGTTTAGACTCCGACACGTCAACATGCCAGAGCCCCCTCCAATCTCAGCCTTAGTATTCTTATTTTATTCCTTCCATAGGAAAGCATTTTTCAGATTCTAGATTCCCATTGTTTCATGGACCGTACTAAATAAATGGGTTATTGCACATATTCCCTGAGTTCACCTGCCATCACTGTGGGCACAACGGAAGTTACAATCTCTTGTCTGGCAGTTATGGAAGCCATAAGTTTGAAGTCAAGATGGTAATAGTGCACATCTCTCTGCTGGGGACTGTTCTGTTAACTTTAAGTTGCCATCCCAGACCCCAGCATTCCCTAACCTGTTTTTCAGTCTCTCCTTTTCTGTAGATTAGGTAGGTTCTTTTGATGTCTTCCTGTGTATCTGTGACTCTTGATATGCCCTCCTTACAGAGATATCACTCCTTGCATTTAGGCCTCACTCCACTACAGTGTGGCTTCATCACGACTAGGTTACATTGTACAGACCCTATTTCCAAATGAGGTCACATAGACAGGCATCATATGTATAGGATATGCAGATACCCTGTATGATTATGAGATTGAAGTCTATCTCCCCTGTCATGGTGCATATGTCCTAAGGCCTGTGAGTCTTGTTGGAGTTCTCTATTAGTGATGGCTAAATGAATCGGTCTAATGGCCTTTGCCACCGTGCTGTGCTTAAGGCCAGCCCTGTAAATTATAACATCTCCTCCTTAGAGAGCTGGCTGAGACAGAGTAGATGCTACCATGCTCTCAACATTCAGAACAGCATCAAGGTAAGCATCAAGAGTTGTTTCCTTATACTGTAAAAGAAGTAGGGGCCAAGAAGTTGCCCGGCTGTGCTTAAATTTGGGTTCTGGTTGGCCTTACCCCTTATAAGGCCAAATGGTAGATATAATTCCTCATCTTAGGTTAAAGATGCAGGAATTCAAGTAGTGCCTTTGGGACTGGATGTAGGAGCATAGGACTTCCTGTACTGGGGAAAGGCTCCCTTTCAAGTCACCTTTCCTATGTTCACTCGGTGGGTGGACACACAGGATGAGGTCACTCCAGTTCTGTGTCCTTACAACTTAGCAGAGCTAGGCCCATCTGCTCAGCACCATAAGTCCTGTATTCTTCACTGGAAGAGTGACTATGATATGAGACAGAAGCATTTTGGAAGGAGACACAACAGTCAGTCCCAGAAGTGTGCAGTGCAGGGAGCGATGCGGACTTGTGATCTAAGGACTTGGACTCTCTGCTCTGTAACCTAAGCCAAGTCATCCAGCTTTTCCCCGCCAGGCTTAGGCCAGCTCCCTGACTCTGTGCTATGAGAGAGCCACTCAACTGTGATCTCTAGGGCTGCCCCCTGGCTCCAAGGTCTGTCTCCAGGAAATGAGCTCCAGTCAGCCACTCTCAATTATCCTCATATTTTTCTTTTAAGGGAAGAAGGTAGGAGTGTTCCCCGCAAACCCTCTTGAGGTCTGGTGACAGCTGCTACTCTGCTTGGGAATTACTAGGAAGCTTGTACAGATTCATCAGATCTGCCTTCCTATTAAATGCAAAGGAAGGAACAAGCCCAGGCTGTGCCAGGGAACTCTAATCCTTCCCTCCACCCTGTGCCTCCCTCCTTGCCTGGGTTTCTAGGCATCTAGCTCATTCAGCTGTTAAACAGTATTTTCGTCTCCTTGTGCTGTAGGCCTGGTTCTCACAAGGATCACCCCCTCTGATCATTGCCAATGCCCTGGTTATCAAATACCATCATGTCCAATCATCACCTGACCTGAAAAAGCCGAAGTGAGAGTGGAAACCCATGGTCCTCACCCTCCTTGAGCAAGGGAGAGGCATTGTGCTGGCCAGCAACAACAGCACTCCTAATTTCCACAGTGGCTGGAGAGAGGCAGGTCACC
>NC_034590.1:104526971-104546149 GCF_900095145.1 Mus pahari
AACTGATCTCTGGCCCCAGGTATTATCCAGAGATAATCCAGAGATTATCCTAACTGATGGATTAATGAGTCTTCTTGCCTTTCCAATATTTGTGTTCTAATTTTTGGTTTTTGGTTTTGTTTGTTTTTTGTTTTGGGGGATCTTTTTTTGCAATGACTGTAGTTTACATTTTATATGCTGACCTTGAACTTTGTACTTCTTTTTTAATTTTTATCATACTATTTTAATTATATAATTATATAGTAATTTTTATTGTTCGGGTTTGCTGTTTTATACATGTATGTGATTTTTGAAGTATTCATCCCCACTGTTCCCTTTGTCCCCTCATCCTTCTGCTAACCCCCTTCTCCCTCCCCACACTTTCATGCCCTTTTTTCTCTTCGGGGTTACCCAGGGAGTTTCATTAAGGCTCTTCCCGAAGCCTGAGTGAGGGTTATGTGCACCTTGCCCATAGCTGTATCCCTGAAGATGTTTCTTCCTCCTCTAGCAACCAAACTACACGTTCATGTTTAAGTATAGTCAGTGACACCTCTGAAGTGACAGAGGTTGACCTTTAACCTGGTCCCATCTCGTTCCATGCCATTTGCCTTGATCCTCAGGAAGGAAGGAAAGATGGGCTTCAGGAAGAGTGAGGTTCTTCATAGTGCTTGCTTGAGAGCCTGCAGTCTCTCTCAGGTGTGTGCCCAGACTTTACTGTTCCATCCCAGAGCGGTGAACTCTCCTGACAGTGTCTGTCATTATTCTCTAAATAAGATGAGTCCAGCAAAGAAACTTTTGATTCAGGATACCGAGAAGGAAGCTAACTGAGCAGGAACCGCCCCCCCCCCCATCTTGTCACTCACTAATGTGAACATATAACTAACACCCAAGTGTTTCAAAGCTTGCTTGTCAGCAGCAAACATCAATTTGGGCTTGAGAACAGGCAGGAGACCAAACAGAAGCCATGACCTTGGCCATGCTGGACTCTTCCTGCTGTGGGTCTTCAGGGTTCAGGCCTGCCTGCCAATGGCACTGTGCAGGCTGTCACTCTCCAAACTCGCAGCAGCCTGTCATGATTTCCCAGGATATACACAGCCTCTTTTCCACATTGCTTCCTGTTTTCTTCTTTTTTTTTTTCCAGTGGGCTCAGGTTTGGGAATATGTTGGCAGGCACATGCAGCCAGTTCTGCCAAGAAAATAAAAATAGAAGTCGGATCAGATGTGTTCCTCACCTTAGAATTAGTCACCTGTCACTCCACCAGTGCAGTTTGTGGTCTTTGGGGAGGGAGGGGTATCTCACACAGAGGTGTCCAGAAGCCCCAGGGCACAGATCAGAGTCTCCTTGCTCAGTGTGGTAACAAATGCAGACCCAGGCCTGCTGGGTGGGACAGGGCAACTAACCCTTTTCCTTGCAGAACCCAGCATGTCAAAGAGAATATCAAAAGCATACTCTTTCAAAAGAGAAGTGGAGAAAACGTGTTCATTTACAGGACTCTCCAGTTATTTATGAGTGCAACTTGGAGGCGGCCTTCAGGGCCACCTTGTTTCCCTCTCTCTTGGTTCCTTCATCCATTTTTGTTTATTATATCCAGTTCTCAGGAACCAGCGCATGCTCCCTGATGCCATCTGACTGAAACAAAAAATGCTCAGTGCAAGACCTTTCTTTGGCCTCATTTGGCTTGGGCTATTTTTCCTGTGAGGCCCCCTTTCACTGTATTTTGGGGAATATGCAAACTGGCTGCTTTTCATTAAACCCAGATACTACACCATCGATCCTAGCTGGAGGTGATGGAAAGTTCTCTGTCCTGTGGTCCTTCTGTGTGCACAACTTTCCTACCATAAGACCCTGTTCGGTGGTGGGAGTCTTGAACATCAGAAGGGTCAACGCGAAAGCCTGCCTTTCAGAGGAAGCCAGGTGCCACTCTCAGAGGACTTAGTGCTACCTCCTGTCACTAGAATAGACACTCCAGGGAGGTCTTGTGGGGCAGGAGTTAGAGAATACAACTAGGGGACCTAAGAAACAATCTTTTACTTTGCACTATGGTTATTAGAGTCTCAGTTACTTTTCTGTTGCTGTGATAAAGCACAATGACCAAAACAAAAGCAACTTACAGAAGAAAGGATCTATGTTATCTTAAGGTGTGTGTGTGTGTGTGTGTGTGTGTGAGAGAGAGAGAGAGAGAGAGAGAGAGAGAGAGAGAGAGAGAGAGAGAGAGAACATACTGTAAAGGAGGAAAGGCAGCAGGCTGCTGGAGCTGGAAGCAGAGAAAAGTGGAGCAAGGCTAGAAACTCTCAAGGCCCGCCCCCAGTGACGTACTTCCTCCCTCAAGGCCACACCTCCTGAAGGTTCTTTAACTTTCCCAAACACAGCTGTTGTCTAGGGACCAAGCATTCAAAAACCCAAACTAGAACAGGTCTCATTCAAACCACAGTCATCTTGTTCTGCCTTTTTCTCCAAAGGAAAAGAAAACCTTGACCCTCATTGACCCACATCCAGTTCCATCATTAGACTTCAGCCAGATGTGCGTCAGGAGAAACCCAAAATCTGTATGTCTAAAGTAATTCAGTTAATACGAGCGTCCGATAGCCCTGCCCAACTTACTAACTCAGGAACTGTGGACTTGTGACGGTTCCATCCCCAGGGGTATCAGGCTACCTCAGCCAGGTGTGCTTTCTGTGCCAAAGGGAAGTATGGTGATCCCTGAAGTCACAGCTCTTATTTTCTCGTAGCTTAGTTTTCCGGTGGCTGCCCCAGCAACCGTTTGCTCTGCATTGTATGTTCCTCCCAGCTTGGAACAATAAAAGCCGAGAGTGACAGACAGAACTTTATGACACTGAAATTACAGTTGATGAACAACTTGCTGTCATGATCTCCTGCTTTCTGAAGCATTGGCTCTGACATCTTTTAGGCATAATACAAGGAAAATGTCACCTGAGAAATTGAATATAATGGCATTTTCAGGGGACCACTTTGCGGCGCTTGCACGCCTCCCAGAAGTGTTAAGCATTAAGGGAAATGGGCAGAATCACACCATTGTCGCTTCAGACAAGATAGTATCTATTTAGCAAAGGTTGAAAATTCGGATTCTAATTAAATTCAGGTTCCTTATCAGAGATTACATTTTTGTACCTGTGTCCACTCAGTTAAAAACATCTTTTGGCCTATGAGGACGTTCTACTTTCTTATGTATGGTTATTTATAATAGACACATTCACTTAATGATTCCGGACAGAAATCTGCATTTGTTGAGCTATAAAGAAAACCAAATTCTGTATTGTGTTTCCTGATTGTGTCTAAGTATTAGTAAGATTAATTAACTCCAGATCAGCTGCTAGTGTTAATAAGAAAATGCCACAAATAATTCAGTCAGGCGTATCATTTCTCATGCACCCTCCTGTTTTGTGCTGGAACGAGACAGTGCTAGTTAGAGTGCAGTGGCTTGAAGAGAAAGGGAGCATTCTGCAATGAAGGATGAGAGACAGCTGACTGCAAGCACCACCCCTGCCTCCTCATGTCCCCTCAGGAGGCTGGTGTATTAGTCAGCATTCTAAGGGAACAGAACTACTAAAGTGTGTGTGTGTGTGTGTGTGTGTGTGTGTGTGTGTGTGTGTGTGTGTGTGTGTGTGTGTGTGTGTGTGTGTGTGTGTGAGTGTGTGTGTGTGTGTGTGTGTTAGAATGGCTAACAGGCTGTGGTCCAGGTAGTCCTACAACGGCTATCTCATGACATAAAGGCCAAGAGTCCCATAGTTGTTCACTCTATGAAACGAGGTGTCTAAGCAGTCCCATAAGTTGTGCTGGCATCCCAAGGAGGACCTAGAGAGCTATTGGTCTTCAGTCTATGTTGGAATCCCAAATAAGTAGATTCTAATAACAGCAGAGGAATGCCCCAGCAACAGGATGGATGGAACTTGCCAGCAAGAGTGAGGGCGGGCAGGCAAAAGCAAAAGCTTCCTCCTTAGGCATCCTTTTATATAGGCTGCCAATATTAGGTATAGCCTAGATTTAGGCTGGGTCCTCCTACCTCTAATAAGCCAATTAAAAAAAAAATCCATTGCAGGTGTTCCCAACTGCTTGAGTTTGTAGCTGATTCTAGATGTTGTTGGTTGACAACAGAGATTAGCTATCACAGCCTGCTTGCCTCTGAGTAGAAAGGCTCCTGGAAGCCTCACTCTTGCACACTGGCAGGGGCACTAGCTAGGTCTTGCCACTGCTTTCTCCCCTTGCCTTCCATGGCTCTCATCAAGTCCTATGCACACTCATCTCTGCCATTCCCCAAGCATCCTGAATTCAGGGATAGGAAAGTCAAAGTAGGCTTGGTAAGCTCAGTTAGCCACTGAGCCCGAGGAAACCACTTCCCAGTGCAGAGAATGCAAACGTGCTCCACCGCATCTTTGCTTTTTATTATTTTAAATTCTGAGGATCAAACCCAGGTCTCCATGCTTGCAAGGCAGCCCCTTTACCTCCTAGGATCAACAAAGTTGTTCTTTGCATAAATGTCTGCAGCAGCCCCAGGTAGTATGCTCTGTTCTTGCTGCAGTCCCATGTGCCAGTGGGGGCTCTGTGTGCTCTGACTGCAGTCATTCAGAAGTTACAGGGTGGACCACATCTCTCCATGCCACCTTGGAGGCAGAAAACCTTGGAGACCCACACTCTCCCTGTCTCAGCTCCTATGCATGTCAGATGGGGCTATCCCAACCCCAGTTCCCTTCTCTGTCTGAGTAGCAGACAATGATCATGTCTTTCATTTATGTCCTACAACTAACTTCTTGTGAAACCACCTTATCTGGTCAATATATAGGGAGATCTTTTCTCAAAATAAATATCCAAACAACCTCTCTATAAGAACAATAGTAAATAGAATAGTACGTAGTATCACAAAGCACATTGAAGGAACTGTGCCCACAGGTGACAAGTTTTTAAAGTACTGCTTTTTATTATTACTGTATGTGGGAGCATGATATGCGGGAGGGGGACATGCCAGGGCATATGTGTGGAAATGAGAGGATAACCCAGTAGGGCTGGTTCTTTCTTCCTACCTTTATGTGGGTTCCAGGATCATATTTGGAGCTTGGTGGCAAATACCTTTACCTACTGTGCCATCTTGCTGACCGGAAATACACGTAGAGGATAGTGTCTCATTGCTAGATCATGATTGAACTCTTGAATTCTATCCACATTTTCTCCCTTCTGTGTGTATGTTGGTGTGATGTGCATATGTGTATGGAGACCAGAGGTTCACTTTAAGTGTCATCTCTTCATGCCCTCTACTTTATTTACTGAGGCAGGGTCTCTCACTGAGTTCAGAGGTTACTGTGTAGGCTAGCCTGGCTCTCCATGCTGCCCCAGTCTCTGCCTCTCTCTCATGCATGGGATTCCTGAGCACTGCCGTGCCTCCCCAGCTTTTATGGGGCTGTTGGGTTCTGGACTCCAGTCCACATCCTTACATGGCAGATGTTTTCTCCACTGAACCATCCCCTCAACCCTCAGTCCACACACGACTTAAAGTACTCAAAATCCTTATCAGTAAGATTGAGTTCACAACCATAGAAACTCCATTCAGTATCCCAGGGTCTGTGTTGCTGTGTTCTGTGTCCTCGGACGCCTTTTGATAATTCCACCCCTTCTTTTTAAAATAATAGATGTTGCATTTCTTGATTGAAAGGTCAACACAAGATAAAATTCATCCCAGAAATGGTTGGCCCAATATTGGAAATGACATTGATTCCTGAGACAGAGCTTCGAAAAGCCACCCTCCCCATCTTCTTCGACATGATGCAGTGTGAATTCCACTCCACCCGGAGCTTTCAAATGGTAAGAGTCTAATGTGTAAAGAATGTGAAGACTGGTGGGACAGACAAACAAACAAACAAACAAAAGACACAGGCGATTCCAGAGATAAAGGTGACACACACAAAAACAATTCTCCACAGCTCAAAGAAAACACTATGACCATCCTTATTTAAGAATCTGTTGTCTTCTGTCTTCCTGGTTGGGAAAGGGGGGGCGTTTGGTTTCTAGCTCTCTCCTACTGGCTTTTATAAGGACTTTACATCAAATCACAGACTAAAGCCCCTTGAGACTGGAAAAGGAGCTTGATGGGTTTAGAGCATCTGCTGTGCAAACAGGAAGATCTGAATTTGAATCACCAGCATCCATGTTAAAAAAAAAAAAAAAAAACCTAGCATAGGCATGCATACAAGTGTTGGGGGATAGGTCATAGGGCGTAGGTCACAAGGCTGTAGCAGTACATGGGTCATAGGAGCTTGCCAGCTGGCCAACCTAGCCGAAGGGGTAAGCTTTGGGTTCAGTGAGATGTTCTGTCTCAGGGAATAAAGTAGAGACTGAGAACAGGACACTCAGCATCCTTTGGCTTCTGCTGATGGGCTCTGCACTCACACACACACACACACACACACACACACACACGAGTGGGTGCACACATAAACTGTGTGTGTGTGTGTGTGTGTGTGTGTGTGTGTGTGTGTCTTTTTAAATCTTATTTTAATGGGGATGGAACAGTTCAGGAAGCACATTGACTCCTTTCTTGCCCTTGGCTGCTTAGTTTGCCCTACCAATGAATGTACCACGCACCTGCTCACTCACATCACTTGAATTCATATTGAATGTTTCCTCAGTGTACACACTCAGAAATGCAATTTTAGAATCAAAATGCTTTTGTACCGTTTGACATTATTGCCAAATTGTTTGATATTATTGCTATAAGCTTTGACCTGCCTCCACTGCGGCTGCCTCAAAAGCCTGACTCCAGTGTCACTCCAGGCTTGCCGAAACTATAAATTATAATCTAAAATACTTTTTCCCAGGCATAAAATTCATCACACTTTTGAATTTCGTATGAATCAAGCACAAAGAAAGACTTGTGAAAACTGCTATTAAATTTAAAACCTCAGATAAATGGAGAAAAGGTATTTATATAGATAAATGTCACAAGCCCAGAAAACTAAAATCATAAGCCTTGAAGACCATTAATACCATTTCTCATTTTTAAACGTAAACTTTGGGTCAAAGTAAAGGTCAAGGGTAGGTTAAATGAAGATGAATGGGTGGGGGAGGGGTAGGTCTGCATGTCCTCTCCCTCCTTTCTGTCTTTGTACCCAGTTGCTGTATTATGGAGGTTTCTAAATATCTTACAATAACCTTCTAAGGAGGTGCTTCTGATCTCCCTCAGGTCTAATGGAAAATGGGATGGAGTCAATGGGAGTCATAGGAGCAGGCGCCAGTGTAAACACTCCTTTGGGGCATTCAGACTCTGTCCTTGGTTTTTTGCACAGAGCCAAAGTTCCTGAGTCATCCCACAAAGAGGCGAGGCTCACCCCATCCCAGCTCATGCTCTATAAGCATTTCACCGACTTAAAACACACCTCTCTTGAATGTAGGCAAATAAAAACACAGCCCCGAACAAGCAGATCCACAAATGAGATGGTACGGGGCTAAGCATGGCTTCATACTCCTCAGGCACGTTGCTTAAATCTCACTGGCTGTCTTCCACTTGTGTGGAGATGCTGGGTTGCCTGCGTTGACAACTCTCTAAGTGAAGCAAATCAGAAGACAGAAAACCGTAAAGCTTGTAGAAGCAGTCTTGTGATTACCAGCTTTCCCTCCCCGCCAGAACAAATACCCCAGATAATCTATTGATTAAGAGAAGGGGTTTGCTTTGGCTCCTGTTTGAGAGAGTTTCACTGTCACCAGCTGCCCCATCTAGGGTCTTTGGGAAGGCCCTTGATCGCAGCAGGACTGGAGCAAAGCCATCCATCCCAGGACCAGGGGGAGCTGAGACTATGCTCTTCCTCAGAGGTGCACCTATTAATCTACTTGGCCTAGACACCTCCCACACTAAAGGTTTCCTGGAGACCGGGCCTCTGTCACATGGGACTTTGAGGGCATACTAGTAAAGCCCACTGTAGCTGTTCTCTTCTGTGTCAGTCTGTTACTCAGGGTTGGGAGAAAAAAAAAATCAATTACCTCTGCTTCTCAGGAAGATGCCCTGCCCAAACCTCCCCATCACCCATTTCTCTGACAGTATCCTGGCCACTTGGTTTTCTGGTATAAGGCAGTTACTTTGGCTTTGCTTGCCTTCTCTGCCTCCTGACTACAGTCATTTGAGAAGTCTCACCTTGCCCTTTCTCAGCTCCAACCTCCACCCTGTTCCCCCATACCAAGGCTCTCCTGGACCACAGCACTTATCCATTGACTTCTTCCACCCTTCTAGCGCTTTCCTGCTTCCGCTCTGGCGAGTCAGCTTGTTCTCTTAGAGCAGAAGCCATGGTCCTGCTTCCTTACTGGCAATCTCTGCAGATATATCCTGACTGGGTGCGTGCTCAGCCACCAGGACGCAGCTGGCTCAGCCTGCCTCTCCATCCAGGAGCTGCAGGGTTAGGGATGCTTGGCTGCTGTTTAACTAATCCACCACAAATGCAATTATCTAACCTGATTAGTCACATCAGTGAGGGCTTAAATTGCCTCCACTTTTATAGCAGATGCACAAACCTAATGGAGTGAGGGGAAGGCATTAGGGTTTTTTGTTTCTCAGCAGCTTTAGTGTTTTGGTCACAGGACACAGCATCTTCTAAAGATTGCGCTTCCACAGTAGAGAAGTTGATACGTTGATGTTCCCAAAATATGCATTGTGGCCAGGTTATCTTGATCACTTGTAATTGGAGTATGGAGGCAACCTCTTGGGTTCAGGGGGAAACCTCCATTTTACTCAAAATTAAATGGCATCTAACCATGACTGGAGTTTTAGAAGCATGTGCTACAAATTGGTTTTCCCAAAGTTGCCTGGAGTTGTTGCCCTTGCACGCCCCCACCCCCCTGCCACAATGGCAATGTTATATTAGCATGTTCTTTTCAATGCCATTCCTGGGAGTGCAGAAAACTTTGAAAACCACTGTGTCCTTACCCTGTCCAGCCTCTCCAAGGTCCTTCCATTGGCTGGGCTCCTGTGGAAGGATGACATAGAGGTACCCATTCAAGAACCACAGCCCCCTGTAGCCTATGACATCCTTTTTAGAGCTGCATTCCTTACTTCACTTCACTGAGTCACCTTGATTTCTTCAGTTCTGGACAGATCTCACTAGAACCATGAAAGTCTACAGGGCCCAGGGATGTGGCTCAGTAGGTAGAGGGTTTAGCTGGCATGCACAAAGCCATGAGTTTGACTCCCAAGCACTGAATAAACATAGCATGGTGGTACATGTTTAACAAAGGAGGTGGAGGCAGGAGGATCAAAGTTTCAAGGTCATCCTCGCCTGCCTAGCGAATTTGAAGCTGGCCTAGAATACATGAAACCATGGCTCAAAAAACAGTCTAGGAAAAGTGAAGTAATGACAGGAAGGTCTGTAGTCTCAGGGTCTCTAATGCTAGCAAATGTATCCTGTTTGTAGCTAAGTTGTGCAGGGACTGGGCCCAAATGGGTGGGTCTGTGATCTAACATGAAGGATGTTAGACAAGGCAGAAGCATATGAAGTAAGAGGCAGCCTCAGGTCCTTTCAGAAATCCCTCCTGGCTATAGACGTGTATGTTCTTCTGGGCCAGGACAGCAGATCCGCAGCCCATTGGAAGGAAGACATGATGGTGGACAGGTTGCTTTCTCCCATCCTCAAATCTCTACTCTCGCTCTTCCTCCCTGCCTCACACCACCTTTGGACATGTCCTTTTCCTCCGTGGTTGTGGGTGCTACAAGTTGCAGAGGCAAGACCACATGTGAGAGTCTCATCCCAGAGGCCTTTCATGTGTCCCTGAGGTGGACCCTCCTGACCTTGTAGCAGCTGCCATTGACAGAGGGCCGACCCCGTCATGTCCCTGCCCTCTCTACATGAGTCTCCCCTCAGCAGAAACCCTTTTCTTTTCTTCTGCACCTGTTTCATCTCTGACTGTTATGAAGCTCTGCCTTTTTGATCCTCTCAGTCCTTTCTAAGACCCTCTCACGATCAGGTTATCCCACCTACCCACCTAAATCATGCGCTCCTACCCCCGCTCTGTGGGTTTCCTCTCTAGGCAGTCTCTGTCCGCCACCATTGTAACATATTACCTCAACTCAGCCCTGTTTTCATGCTTGTGTCTGAATCCTCCTTCCGCCCCATCCTACGGTAGTATGGGGGTAGTCTTCTTGCCCCGTTTGTCACCCACCTCCACACACCCAGCCTTGGTAAAGGGATGATGGACCATCTCTCGGCATTACCCTGACTTTTCCACTTCTTGACTAAGAGCCTTCCAGAGACACAGTCATCAGGATCACAGCCTCACGCTGTACTTTACTTCTAAAACATAAAAATGAAAGGGGAAAAAAACTCCACACTTTAAATTCTGCCCTGACATATTTTTTAAATAATTCCATTTGTTACTGCTTTGGAAATGCAGCCCTTACAGCTGAGAGAAGTGTAAGCAAATGGCCATGCAGACTGCATACCACTGATTTAAAAAAAAAAAATGCAGTGGAAAAGGTGAAATCATGTTCTCAATCATGGGGTCATTTCATGTCATCTTTGTGAGACTCAGTAAACTCCTCCACAACCTCCAGACACTCCCATTTAGTTGTAACAATAGAAACAGGAGTAATCCTGAGTTTCCGTTTGAATAATCTCCCCCTGCCACCCCTGCTGCAAATAGTTGAAAAAGCAAATAGTTAAATAGCCCAAGTGATTGAACTTGTTGGAACAATGTTGGAAGCGTCTGCCACTTGGTAAAAAAGCCAGTACAGTTTGTAGTCTAGTATGAGTGTAAGTCTGGTGGGAATCTTATCTTGTTTATTCTCCAATTCATTTGGGAGTTGTATTTGTTGACTTGTTTATTTGTGTTCTTTATTTCAAAAGAAAACATGGCCATATTGCTCTCAATGCTTCTGGAGGAACCATGGCATGCGGAGTAGATTTGATTTCATTGAATTCATTTCCAAAGGTGGTCTGCGAGATCTTGACAGCCAATACCTTTGACTCCAAGAGTTCTGATTAGATTGAATTCTGTCCTTTAATGCCTTCCAGCAAAGACACACTCAACCTCCCATGGTCTCCTTCAACTGAATCAAACTTGACTCTCTCTGAGGCCATTTTCTCAGAGTTCACTGTAATTGTGCTCAGCTAGAAGATCCTCTTCAGGCTGAGTTGTGTGTCTGCAAGGTATCTCAGCCAGTCGGCAGCTGAGTCTCCCTGCTCCGAGGGTACAGTGTTGGGGACTCTCAACTCATGAACAGGTCATAGGAGCTTCAAGGTCAGGGAGCTGCCTCCTTGATAGACAGGAGGAATATGATTTTTTCTTTTTTAGTATAGGATGAAATCCTAGAGATTAATTAAGTATGTAATTAAGTTTACACAGTGGTTAGGGAAGATAAATGTAATCTACATAAAAATATTAGTGTGTCTGAGCATGGGGATTAAAGGCCAAGTGACAGATTGAAAAATCTGTCACTGTTAGGATCTCATCAGGAGAGCTGGGAGACCGAGGCTTCTAAGCGCCGGCCTGTGTGTGCTGAGGCTTCTTCATGAACGCATTTTCCACTCGGGCTCAGTCAGCCATCTTCCTGTTTCTAATGGTAAAGCCCATGAGTGAGGTTGTATGGTTCCAGCAGACCCGCTAGCCCTGTGTGGAGGTGGATGAAACAAAAGAGGTGATTTCTTGCTGTGCTCTGAAACCAGGAAGTTGCCAAGCACCAGGCTCCTACCTTGCAGTGTCACCTGAACTTGTTTTCATGAGAACAGCAGGGGAAGGCAGAGCACTTTGGGCAAAGGGAAATATTCACTTGGCAACGCTTTTGCTACCAGACGCAGCAGGCTACACTCATAGGTTCACAAATTTCAACCAGATTGTGAAAAGCTCTTAGCCTTTGTTTGTATTATTTACATCCAGATCTCTGTGAAAAACAATCCTGGCTACATTACAGGCCTGATTTTTAATATATGTATAAGTATATTGTAATGATATCAGTAAGACTGGTAAGATGTCTCAGTGAGTAGAGACATGACACGCCCATGATTTTTAATAGCAGTAAACCTAACCCAAAATTATACATTTCAAATGAATTATCATAGGCTTTAAGATTATCCATGGCTGGAATCCCCACTTCGTAGTCTCTGAAATAGTAGTATTCAGTACCCATAGCTGACTTGGGCAGTAAGACTGGGAAGCAGTAGCTTTTTTCTTAGTTAATTGAATTCACAACATCAATGCCACTAAGGACAGTCCATCATGGCCAGTTGAAAAGCACCTTTCTGAATGCCTTTACTTGCTGATCTCTTACATTTGATATTCTCAGGAGGATGCTAATATCGAAGCCTTGAGATGCTCTACTCCATATTTTAAGTTGGCTACCCTGTGGATGTTTTTGTAGCAATATTTGTGATTCAGAAAAGAGAAGAAAATATAATGATTCTGCTTGTTCCATCAGTGAGCCTCCACCACCATTTGAGTAGCACCATAAACACACGCTAATTTTATCCCAACCACAGAGCCCTGCTTGCTGCCTGTTACCATTGCAGGCTGACAAGGAACACAGTAAACACAGCCTTTATAAAAACCAGCCCTGCTCTATCAGCAAATGGACTGTCTCCAGTTTATTGGGATGGGGCCATTTAATTCTGATTATGATAACAGGTCACAGTACACTAACATATTGATCCTCATATGTTCTGTTTAAAAAAAAAAAAAAATGAATGAAGGCACAGAAACGAGAGGCCAGCCGAAGAGCCCGCTGCTGAAGACCTTGCTGATACATGGCAGAGTTGCCAGCTGTTTGTGCAAATGTTCAACCTCAGCCTGGAGGCTGGTAAATGTAGAGTCAGCTGTGCTGTGATGCACTTACAATTCAGCCGTTCTTTCTGGAAAACTTTAAATTCCTTCGTCAACTTCGATAAGCAGCATATTGACGGACCCAAGGCTTCCTTATCTCCTTGTGTGTGACAGCTAAGTTTATACACGCAAACATGTTATTTTCATAAAGTAGAACTCACATTCCAGTATCTTCTGAGTAAGGAACAATTTTAGATGTTTCTATGTATGTTTGCCAGTGTTAGAATAAGTCTTGTTTCTCTGAATTCTCTATACCTTCTCAGTTATAGTCCTCTTACACGTACATTTGAGTACTATGTCTGAATTACATTGCCGGGCTCTCTTTTCTGTCTCAACTACTTGTGAATCACACATGCCTGTCACTCCCATGATCTTTGACTTCTCAGTCCGTTTTCTCCTGAAAGATGGGCGTTCCTTGAAATGCCACCTAGGGGCTAATTGCAAGAGATCTCCCTTGTGTCCGGAGTCCAAAGTGAACGGCCCTTGAAGGAAACCTTTCTGTAAAGAGAGGTGTTGAGAGCTAGTAGCAAAAGGTGGTCATTTCACGGCGAATGCATTTTCCTTTTTGTGAGACTCTGTGTTGAAAAGGGGAAAGCTAAGTCTCTTCCTTCAATGGAACCATCTCTGTTTCTAAAAGCCTTGAACTTCTTAAGCCTGACCATCAAAAAGTGCTATTTATCTGGGAGGAGAGTGTGAGAGGGTCAGAGGCTGAGGAGATCATAAAGGCCAAGGTTGCTGGGAGGCTGCCAAGTCCTTAGTGCGGAGCAAGAAGCCCCCTCTTCCCCCACCCTAATTTATGTTTGTACAGCGGGATGAAAGTGAGGCTCTGAGGACTGCGTCATAGTAGGGACAGGAGAGCCTGTGGCAGCTCAGAGGCTCTTCCATGGGCCCTGCTTGCTGCTTCTCCAGAGCCTACCATTAGCTGCCACTGCCACAGTAACACTTCCCATGCCCCATGTCAGTGTCCCGTGTCTGATGTTGTGGCTCAACCATGTGACCACTTGGCTGGGCATGGCCTAGAGAGCCAGTTGTTTCAGTACCAACCAGTACCAATATGTCTTTGCTGACATATTGAGCTCTCCTGAGTTCTGTCTACTTGAGGCTCAGTTACTTGTATCCCTAGGTATAGATCACTGTAGAGGGCTTGCCTGACATACAAGAAGCCCTGGGTTCCATCCTCAACACTCCATAATACTCCATACCACTGCACTGATATAGTGACACCTGTCTGTAATCCCAACACTTGTGAGGTAGAGGCAGGAGAATCAGAAGTTCTTCCTCAGTTATATACTGACTTGAGATTCTATTTTTATACACATGACAGTCATCAAACAAATTTGCCATGCACAGGGGGCAACATATTTATTTCATGAGGTCAACTGTCTCAGGCTTATCTCTAAGCCTCAATATGGCAGTCAGGAAGAGAGGAGGCCTACTCTCACTTGGCTGTCATTCTCATAAGAACCTTGACATCATAGGGGCCCTGGGGATTGCTGCTGAGAACTGGGTATTTGGACATCTTTAAAGGGATCCTGTTCTTGCTTCTGGTCTTTGAATTCAGTTGCCCATTTCCCTCTGCTCACCTCCAATTGTTCAGAGTGTGGATGTCTCCATCTTTATACAAACCCATACTCTCCTAGTCCCTCCTGCCTACCAATACCCCAGGTTTGGTAACCTCAAGATTCTCTGTGACCTGGGTGTCATCTGGCTATCAGGGAAGGAAATGGGGAGAGATACTTGTTATTATGATGGTGTTTTATTTCCAATCTAATTGTCCCTAGAAACATGCTGGGAATTTCTCACTCCCTAGAATTTAGAGATTTTTTTTTTTTTAGAGATATAATCAGTTAACTCTGATGCTCACGGTGTTCAGCTCTAGGGAGTATATAGGATGAGCCTGGAAATGGACCATCTAAAGATGCCTGCTAATCTCTGCTTCTGGACTCTTCTGCTTTGCTTCCAATAATCTTGTTTGAAGTGGAGATCTGTCATGGAGTGGCAGTGAAGTGGTCCCGTGGATGTTTTCAGACTGCCCAGAACACTAACTTAGCAAACGAAATGCCACCTACTCCTTCCCAGGAATCGACACCCTCTTCCACTTTACTGCTTGTCTGTAGAGATAAAGTCGGGTACCTCATTCCATTCTGTCTCCTACAATTGACTTGACTTGACTTTCCTTATGTGGCTCTTATTCCTGACTGAAATACATGCATTCTGGCTTCATTAACTGCGAGTGGAAGCAAAGGTTCTCTCTGAGGCTAAGAGTCACTGGATGTCTGTAAGGGCTCAGGGACAGCATCTCTGAAATGAAATCATGTTTCAAAGGCAGAGGGTAACCACCCAGCAGTGACCTCAAAGACGTAAATGTGACTGAGATCCACATTGTCAAATGGAATATCTGTCGTGCTAATTATTTATACTTCCTCTGTTTAATTATAGTTTGAAAATGAGATCATCACTAAGTTGGATCATGAAGTGGAAGGAGGCAGAGGAGACGAGCAATACAAAGTGTTATTTGATAAAATGTAAGTGTTGATTCATGGTGGGATTTATGTCAGGAGAGAGACGGAGAGACTTGTAATTAGACTACAATGAACTTTGTAGCCCAGAAATAATTAAAATGTGTTAATAATGGGAAATATTTTAAACCGTGCCTCGAGTTTCTTTCTTGGAGTGTGATTAACAAGGTGTATGTAATTATTTTTTCAGCCTCCTGGAGCACTGCAGGAAGCATAAATACCTCGCCAAGACAGGAGAAACTTTTGTGAAGCTCGTGGTGCGGTTGATGGAGAGGCTCCTGGACTACAGGACCATCATGCATGACGAAAACAAAGACAATCGTATGAGCTGCACAGTCAACGTGCTGGTGAGCGAAACCTTAATTAAACCTTCTATCTTCACAGCATGCTGCCTGCAAACAGCCAGGGCATTCTGGAGCCCAGGGGACAGCTGACCTTAGAACACTCCACAGCACAGCATAGCTTCCTCCTGCCAGGGGTGGGGGTGGGAGGTCCTCTCTGGTGCTGGGAAGGAAGGGCAGAGAATCTCCTGCATATCTGAGAGCTTGACTCCCTTCTGAATGTTTCGCAATGTCCCTGCCGCGGCTGAGGGTGGCAAGCCATCTAGTTTCATAGCCAAAGTTGCACCTTGTGAATTCCAGATAGGAAGACTCTACCTTTATTAGATCAGAGTCATGGACTATAGTGAGTGTTCTGAATGGTAGCATCCAAAAGATATATTTATCCTTAGTCCTGAGAATATGACTCTTTTTGGTAAAAGGCATCTCTCCAGATGAGACCCAGATAGCTCAGTTGGTAAAGTGCTTGCCTTCCTAACCTGAAGCCCTGAGTTCAACCCTCTAAAGCATATATAAAAATAACCCAAGCATGGTGGCTCATAATCCCAGCACTGGTGAAGCAGACAGTTGGAAAGTTGTATTCTCGGGTCTCAGTGGGCAGTTAGCATAGCCCACTGAGTAAGCTCCAGGTCAATGGGAGACTCCATCTCCCAAAAATCAAAAACAGAAAACAAGCTGAGGATTGACTGACAGCTTTGTTCTTCCTCTTACACTCACGCATGCATGTACACCATACACACACACACACACACACACACACACACACACACACACTTATACTCACACATACATGTGAGTATACACACACATGCACACTGAAACTTGAGATGAGATTAGCCTGGGATGCCTAGGTGGATAAGGGTTAAATCTATTCAAAAGATTTCTTAAACAAGGGAAAAGAAGTTGTGTGTGGCAGTGTACTTAGAGAATGGAGGCATGAAAATCATGAGAGTTCAAGGCCAGCCTCAGCTATATAGCTTATTTGAGACCAGTGTGGGCTGTGTAAAACCCTGTCTCAATTTACCACCCACCAAAAGGAAAGCAGACACAGACATCGAAGAGAAGCCAGGTGGACAGGGGGTAGCAATTAGAGTGACAAATACAGCATCTACAGAACTCCGGGAATCTCTAGAAGCTAGATGGGTCAAGAAATGAGTCTTCCCTAGATCCTTCACAGAGAATGCAAGGCCCTAACAGACACCTTGACTTTAGAACTTTATGACTATGAGGATGTCTTTGTATGGTTTGAAGCCACCCAGTCTATGGTCATTTGTGAGAGCACCACAGAACAATAGTGCAGGACAGCACAGATGGAGGGTGGCAAGATGAATTTGGTTATGCTTGACCTTGCATGTTCCTAGTATGACTATGATGCTATTAGGTTTGTTGGCACCATTCCTGGTGCACTTCCTTGTAAAAATGCATCTGGGAAGAGCAGGAGGACCAGTGTGCTTTTAGAAAGCTTGACAACACACAAGCTCAAGTCCAAGGAGTGGCTGGGCTGGCCAACCTCATGCCTCTCTATATGAATGTACTTCCCAATACTGGCTTCAGGGCTCTCTGCATTTTCGTGCACTTTTGCCCCCATAAGGAACCATAATGGCTGACTATTCTCTGCTTCCCACAGCTGTCTCTAGGCAGAAATGCAAGACAGTACTATTCCTACCATGCCTAACTTCCTTCACTATTCGTCCCGGTCACTGGCCTTGTGATTTCAGGCTATGACCCAGTCATTGAGTCACGCATGTAAGCACTTGGCCTTCACTTCCATATCTGCCATTCGTGTGACTTGCAGGTACTTTGAGGTCACCAGAATGGACTTTTGTGTCAGGAGAAATGTGATAAAGTATTCATTCTTTAAGGAGTTACCAAAGGGGTTGGAGAGATGGCCCAGTGAGTAATGTCACTTGCTGAGTGACCATCAGACATGGAGTTTGCATCCTAGTGTCAACAAAACCTCAGGCAGAGTGGCATATGTGCCTATAAGTACAGCACTGTAAGGGACAGAGACAGGAGGATCTCTGGGCCTTATTGACTACCAACATAGTTATGGGTTCAGTAAGAGGTGCTGTCTCAGTGTGATAGAGAACAGTAAACCTGACATTCTCCTCTGGCCTCTGAACACATTCATGAGTGCACACACACACCACACACTAACACACAGTCACACAGAACACACACACACACTAACTCACACATAGTCACACACATGTACACACTCACATACATATACTTTCACACACATACTACACACTCATACACACTAACTCACACACACCACGCATACTCACACACGTACTCACATATACCATACACTCATATAATCGTACATTCATTAAGGAAAATCAGAAGGAGCTGGAGAAATGTTCAAAGGTTAAGAGTGAGTATTGCTCCCGCAGAGGACCTGAGTTCAGTTCTCAGCACACATATCAGCAATCTTTGAGCTTTCTGTAACTCCAGCACGAGGGGACCCAGTGCCCTCTTCCAGCCTCTAAGGATACTCATACAAGGGTGCAGGCATACATACATTCATATAAATAAATAATAAAGTCAATCTTAAAAACAGAAAGAAAAAAACTTAGATATTTCAATAAGAAAAATTATCAGAAGCAGTCATTTTACTCTCTGCTTCTCTGTGCATCAATGTAGTCTCTGTCTTGCCATGAGGAATGTCTTCTAAAAGTCCTGGTACAGCACAGCCCGTCTGCTGTCTGGACAAGCTGTTATGACTGATGGCAAACATTCTGATAATGAGTTTTCCCTTCCATAAACATGGAGACCTATGATGTTTGTCAGTTGGAGAATCATTTTTAAAAATAAGTTAGTTTAAAAGAAAAAGAATGACTATGTCAGTCTTTGTTGAGTTTCTGGGTTCCAGCAGATGGCCCTTCTCCCATGCATATGTGACAGCATTCTTTAGCTCTAATGGGTTACCTCCAAGAAACATAAGACTTAAAGTTAAGAGGAGGACATTTTGGGAAGAGTTCAAAGGGGAAAATGGTCAATGGCTATGTTCATGTTTCATTGTATGCAAGAATGAAATTCTTATGAAAAAGAAAAAAAACTGATATAGAAAATAAAATGACTCTCATGCTTCCATCCTACAGACCCATATGAGTTGACTCCTGTGCCTCTGTAGCATCCTATGCATAACCTAAGGTATAGAAAGTAGTCCACAGGGAGGAGAAACATCACTAGGAGGAAAGGGTAAGGCAGGGTCTCATGGTGTCACTCAGACTGATCCGAGAGTCTCTATATAGCCTGTGCTGGCCCAAACTTGTGATTCTTCTGCCTCAGCCTCCCAGTGCACATGTACACGGCCACGCTCACCAGAAGTATGACTTTGGTATAAATGTTGAGTCAGATGATATTTTGAAGTAGAAATGGCCCACTTACTGGAAATCACAAACTAACTTTTCTCCACCAGGGTATGTGCACAGGAGCTTTCTTCTTTCAGGTTTCCGTCCTTCCTTCCTTCCTTCCTTCCTTCCTTCCTTCCTTCCTTCCTTCCTTCCTTCCTTCCTTCCTTCCTTCTTTTTT
>NC_034590.1:104546234-104549629 GCF_900095145.1 Mus pahari
TTTTTTTTTTTTTTTAAAGTGGACATCCATTTTTCTTATACTGTAGTTTAGAGGACCTCTCTCTAACACAATGGATTCTCTGCAGGAAACATTATAGGTCCATGGAGGTGGGATTCTGCTTTAACAGCAGTGACAGTAGCCCCTTGTAGAACAGTTAGTGTGGCAGTGTTATGTAACTAATGTGTCTTTGCCTTTAAATACACATGGCCAGTGATTTGAGACGTGCGAGGACAAGTGTGTCCCCATGCTTCTCCATCTCTCACACAGGCTGGCCCCAGCATGGGAAGTCATACTGATGACGCCTTTCCTTCCTCCCAGTAGTAGATTGCTTATTCAAATGAGACTGGCTACAGTGACTGAGAGATGGTGTTTTCAGGCAGAACCTTGTCTTTACTGAAGATGGGTGACTTTCAAATGACCGATACAGGTTTAGTCCTCAAATGTCTAAAGTGTTTGAGATGTGGTCCTTACAAAAGCAAAAATCAGGACTAGTGTTAGATGCTCAGTGCTCAGGTGAAGTGAGAGATCTACTCTACACACACTTGGTCCGCTGAGTGTGGCAATCATACCTGAAGCATGGATTTGCAATGATGAGTTGTTTTAATTTTTGCGTTTGCTTTGTTGTTCTTTGTATTGTGTTGTATAATGGAGTCAGGTTTTTTTTTTTTTAAACAATGCCATGGTTTAATTTTTTCAGAATTTCTACAAAGAAATTGAAAGAGAAGAGATGTATATAAGGTATGTGGATGTCTGTGTGTGCATTGTGGTCTCTGAGATGTATATAAAGTAGGTGTGTGCCTTATTGGCCTACATCCTCTGTGGGTGCCACTCTGGACAGCACCTGTGTGTGTGCTATAATCACTGTGCATTGTATATAAGGTAAGTATGTGCCGAGCTGACCCTGCACCCTGTGTGTGCCTTGCAGTCACTGTGGGATGTATATAAGATATGTAATATGCTGAGCTGACCAGTACCCTGTGTGTGAACTGTAACATGTTACATGTATATAAGGTTTGTATGTGCCAAGCTGGCCAGCACTCTCTCTGTACATGTTGGTCCCCTAAAAAGTCATGTGATCAAATGAGAAATATGGTGATAAATTTTCCAGAAGTAGACAGTATAATTTTGCAGTCGATTCTTATTTAACTAGTAACCTATTCCCACATGCCTGTGACTTTCTCTCACAAAGATGAAATATGTTTTGTGTGGCTGGCTGGACTTGATTCGTTATTTGCTTTTAAGATATACTGGGGACATAGACCACTGGTGGAGCACTTACCTAGGTTGGGGAGAACCTAGGTTTGAACCTCACCATCATTGGACGATCAAAGCACTTGATTAGAATGATGCACTATATTTCTCAATCACTTTTCAGGCTATATGACCCCTAATTACCAAGGTTACAGACCACCTTATTGAATGAGGTTAGCTTGTCACCTGTGTGACTGAAAGCTTGATTGTGTGGTAGCTACACAGTGTACTTGCATGGTTTTGGATTTATTTATTTTTTCACTTTTTCTCTTAAAAACATATGAATATAATAAACTTAGGAAACAACCAGCCTCTTTGATCCAGAATGTGTCTGACTGTGGAGTAAAGAGCAACCCTTTCTTCCTACAGCACAGACTTCCTTTTGATCAAGTCTGCTGTCATTACTGCCTTTTTTCTTTCTTTCTTTTTTTTGTCTTGTGGAGTTAGATCTTTATGGATTTCTGTGTATATGCATTTTGACTCCAGAGAAATGCACAATCTAGATTGTCTAATCTCATTTCAAATGTTTGAGGAATGTAACTGGAAAGATGAAAGAAATAAGGGACCCTGCAATAAAATTCTTACCTTTATATATTATCCACATTTTTTTTTACAAAGATGACTTAAAATTATATATTTGTATATGTGTATGCCAACATATACTTTTCTTTATATATGTATGGTATATATGACTGTCTGCATATATATTATTATTATTACATTTATTCTTATCAGTTCTTTCTGTGATTTCTACACCAACAGTTTTCAAGGCATTAAGAATTATGAACATAGTAAAAAGAAAGTATAGCCATGAGTTACTGTTGAATGTCAAATTTAGCACCTACAGTCCTCATCACAAATTACCTTGTGAGTCCTTAAGAATGCAGTCCTATTTCATCACCAGGTACTTGTATAAGCTCTGCGACCTGCACAAAGAGTGCGACAACTACACAGAGGCGGCCTACACCTTGCTGCTGCACGCGAAGCTTCTAAAGGTAAGAAAAATCACCTTACACGTCTATGCAGCTCTTCTTACAAATTCTGACTTTATTTCAAATTTTCCTTTTCTATGACAAATTTTAGTAAACCACTGGTATATGATTTTATGGGTTTGGGCTACAGTCAGTTATAGAAACAAAAATATCAAAGTGCTCTGCTTGCAGACTCGGCCCAGCTAATGCCGATGTAACAAGGTGTCAGGTTTGCAAACTTTCAGTAGGCTGTGAAGCAACTGTGACTCAGAACATCGATAATTAGGAATGACCCTGGTAGAGCAGCTGAGAGGAAGGATAAGTCATCCTCCTCCTCACAGAGGGAGGAAGTAGATACAGACTTTTCTGCAGAGCAGGCCATGCTGAGAGTTTCAGTGTTGGCTGTTCGAGTCTGTAACGTGTGTTGCTAATGAGCAATAGCATGAGAACTTTCAACTTCGGTGATTCCTTTACTCCTCAGCCCACACTAAGACATTGGCCTTCTGCTTGTGCTGATGGGTTGTGTTGTCTCTGATGTTCCATTCCATAATAGGTAGTAATACAAAGTAGATCCTTATAAAATAACTAGACCAGGTGGGTGGACAGATGGATGGGTGGATTAGGGAGTAAATGGATGGATGTGGTAAGGAAAGTAGGGGAAGAGAGAGGGTTAGAGGCATGGATGAGTAGATGTTGAATGATAGATAGGGGAAGGATTGATGGATAATCTATGATGGATGGATGGATGGATGGATGGATGGATGGATGGATGGATGGATGAAGGCTGTAAGGATGCATGAGGAGGTGGTGGATATGGATAGACAGGTGAAGAGATGGAGAAACTTCTATGCAACTTCAAGTTTTATATTTTAGAATCTTAGCCAGTCTTTGATTATCTTTCTCATGACACCCTTGTTTAAAAAAAAAAAAAATCAGAAAATTCTGCATGAGATAAACAAGAACCATTAGAGTGTTTAGTCAATGACTCTTGTTTCCAAATTAGGATAACCTCCCAAACAGCAAAAGTAGAGTGAGAGATAAACCCATAAGAGAAAAATTACATAATGTGTTAGAGCCGGGCGTGGTGGTGCACGCCTTTAATCCCAGCACTTGGGAGGCAGAGGCAGGTGGATTTCTGAGTTTGAGGCCAGCCTGGTCTACAGAGTGAGTTCC
>NC_034590.1:104549684-104554684 GCF_900095145.1 Mus pahari
AAAGAAAGAAAGAAAGAAAGAAAGAAAGAAAGAAAGAAAGAAAGAAAGAAAGAAAGAAAGAAAGAAAGAGAAGGAAAAAAGAAAAAAATGTGTGTTAGGAGATGTGTTTTGGTTCATGGGAGATGGGCAGGGTCCTGGCAGGCAGAAGGCAAAGAGCTGGCTTACTCTTGCTCCCCTCCACAATCCTGGAGGTTGGATGCCTAAGGACCCCTCCTGTCTTGCAGCCATCTGAAACTTTCTCTAGGAGTATCAGCTTTGAAGATAGAGATTTTGTGGCCTGCCCCTGGAAGCAGCCATTTCCTTTGTAAAGTCCAATGTCTGTATTTATTAGAAATCCAAATGTCAGGAACAGGGTATTTTTGCAAAATGTGAAGATCTTGTTATTCACACCAGGGAAATTAAAGCGGCTTGGCAGACTGCTCACACTCTTAGAACATAAACTTTGTAAATCTGTATGGATGTTTTGTGTGTGTGTGTGTGTGTGTGTGTGTGTGTGTGTGTGTGTGTGTAAGCATATCATTTGCTTAATCTTTGGATATATTGAAGACAAATGGGTTTGTCACTGACTGTGTGATAGTCTATTCCACAGCCTAGATCAATAGGCTCAATTGCATTATCTCTTCCACTGGGCTCCAAATTTTCCAATTAAATGGTAAATGAAACATAATCTGCCTCCATATTTCTTATACTGTTACATTTTGTGATTTTTTTTCCCTAAATATGTTTGATATTATCAATGTGAATTTGTGCTGGTCAATCAACTTACTAAATAAAATGGGTTGTATTCCTGTATCTATGAATTTAAAAGGTTCTTAAATGCAATCTTTTTTACTATTTTTTTTACCAAAAATAAGAATGATTAAAAGCACGAGTGTTTAGCTTAGCAGTGAATTTACTCATCTGTAGACTTACCATGGGAAGTATGGGCAACTTCCCCATCCAGATTCAATATGGTACTTGTATGATCTGAAATCGTACAATAAGCCTTAACCTTTTGGTTCTTACTTGTCAGTTACCCAAGTTTGGTGTTTGCATCCACAACTCTACTTCTACAACTGCCGATTGTGTTACACAGACTCGTGTTATGGACCTTCTCAGTTCTGCTTGCAGATGGGATCTGCAAGTCTATCTTTAATTTGAGCATCTTGTAGACCATATGAAGGTTTCCATGCTCCTACCCAACAATCCTAAAGATAGGGAGCCCTCACACTGACAGAGTTCGGTTCCAGGTAGCCCAAGGCTCTTGACTTTAGGAAAGTTGTGTGCCTGGGAGAAAGCATCTGATGGTTGTCACCACCTTCAGTAGAACCTAACTCCCCACTTCTCCATGCCAGTCCATTTGGCCCTTTGTTCTATGTCCCAGCACCACCACCACACCCACTCCTTGCCCTGCTCTCCTTATCTGTCAGGCCCCTAACAAATGTAATCATAGCTGGTCCTGTGGTTTGACTATCCCACAGAGTTCACTGGGATATCCCATGCTCTCACTCGCATTTGAAGTCAGTTGCTTCTTTGTAAGACCCTCCCTGTCCTGCCTTAACAGAGGGTCACATTACACCTCACACATCCATCTGAGGAGCACATTCCTGCTGTACCCTGAGCCTCCCAGGCCACCCCAGGCAAAGTCACATCTCATACTCTTAGAAGCCTATGGGATCTTCTTCAGGGATATTATATCCCACAATACACTTATGTGATAGGTGGCTCAGAGCTCCAGTGGGTGAGTCTCCTGACACATATTGACCCACAGGCACATGGAAAGACCACAAGAAACATCAGCTCATTGTTACTGAAGCCCATAACAACAACAGTTTGTTAAGTTGATACTGAGGAGTTTCACATGCTTTTGCCTGTCAGATGGCCTTAGCTTCCACTTTTCTACCTCTTCACACAAAAATTGGCCAGCACTATCACAAATACTGACAGACCTAGGTAGTGGGCCTACAGCTGCTAGTGCAGAGACGCCTCTCCTTCCATAAGGAGTTCCCTTCTGAATGACCTGCAATCCACATACATTGTCTGTTAAGGTTTTGAGTGACTTCTAACCAAGAAGAGAGAGTACTCTCACTGCCCACTGAGAACTGTCACCAATCACTTGCTTATAGTACACCCTGGCTGCCAGGAAGCTATTTGCAAGCTTGGGAGCCCAAGCTTTTCAGGGATTTTCTACTGAGCAAGTCTGGCTCTGCCCTCTCATCTATCCTTCTCCTTGGGCCCTCCAGGAACAGGTTGTACCCCTGGCATTCCCAGGCCTGGGCAGTCTGGTGACAGCGGGCCTAGGTCCCTGGCATCAGAGTCTCATACCCACACTCTGTCTTAGTGCTCAGTGACATTGTTGAACATTCCCCAGCCTCGGTATTGTTCATTCCTTGTTTTTTCCACAGTGGTCAGAGGACGTGTGTGCAGCTCACCTCACTCAGCGGGATGGGTTCCAGGCGACAACACAGGGACAGCTGAAAGAGCAGCTCTACCAAGAAATCATCCACTACTTTGACAAAGGCAAGGTAAGACACACACTGTCCCTTGGTCTCTCTCATGTATTCCCCCACAGCACTAGAAGTACAGTTCTTTTTTGTAAATTAGATATTTTCTTTATTTACATTTCAAATGTTATCCAGTTTCCTGGTTTCCCCTCCAAAAACCTACTATCCCCTTTCCTCTCCCTCTGCCCACCAACCCACCCACTTCAGCTTCCTGGTCCTGGCATTCCCCTATACTGGGGCATAGAATCTAGAGGCACAATTCTTAACACACGATGTTCACAGAACCAGAAATGTACTACATATTGTGCGTGGAAGTATTTTATGTATGTTCCTCTGGCTTGTACTTATAAAAAACAACAAAAAACCCTTTATATAAGAAAAAAATCAATAGCTCTTTTAGGAACTCTGTGGATAGTAAGGCCTGAAGACATCTGACTGTTTTGATAGCTCTTACTTGAGGAACCAGGTCTGAAAGAGTGGCTTGGACATGTCTGTGTGCTTGGAGCTGGTATATGCCTTTGGCATCTTCCATTTTCCTGTTGTCACTGAAATATTAACCCTGTGACGAGACGGGCTTTGTTCCACCTTGGCAGTTTGTAGATTAATTGACTTAAGCAAAATGATATATTCAGTTGATTTTTTCTAAGGGAAAGCTGCCATCATTTTAATCAACCGTCTTACACTTCGTCACTGTCCTTGTGATTAGATGTGTAGTCACTTTAAAATCTCGCCACTCTGTTTAAGAAATCCATAAAACCAAGGTGACTTCCAAGCTCCTTCTGGGGTTCCACTGAATTTTTTAGTCATGTCAAGGTTGTTCTGTGTCACTCCAGCAGGATCTCAGAAGGAGCTGGTGTTTTATTTCCTACTATCACTGTTGGGACAGAATGCTTTGAACAGTAGAGACGTATCACCTTTCAATGCTGGGGCCCTTAGCCTGGGGTGCAGGTGTAGCAGAGCCCACGGTCTCTCTGGAGACCTTCCAGGACCACTTATGGCAGTCATAGTGGGTAATTGTTGGTACTTGTTCCCTTGCAGACCCATCACCCAACTATCTGGGTCTTCCCCATGCTTACAGTGTGCCTGGGTCTGTGTTCCTCCTCCTATGAGGATGCCAGATGCTGGCCTGTCAGGTTGCCCACCCTGCTCCATAGAAATGAACTATGTCTAAAGTGCCTATGTCCACATGAAGCTCTCAGTCACAGACACCAAGGCTTAGGACTGCCCATGTCTTTGTGGAAATGCATTTCTACCTACAGCATCCTGTGTTGTACAGAAGAACCTTTCCCTTGGGTGTTATTCACAGGAATCCAACCGTCTTAAAAGTGACCATTTAGTAGATTCCTCTGTGAGCACAAGCTCTGGATTCTCTCCACATCTGAAGTCATCGCATGTTATCTTTTTTCATGGTGTATGTGTGTGTTGCTGAGAATTGAACCTAAGCCTTACATGTGCTAAGCATTTGCCCTCCACCATTCCTTCTGTTAACCTGTTCACTTCAAAACACCAGGCTGACTTTGAACTTGTGATCCTCCTTGCCTCAGCATTCTTGGCAGCTAGGATAGCAGGCCTATGCCATCTGTCTACTTAACACAGGGAAAAGTCCAAATTCTCTACCCAGGCCACTTGGAAGGTTATGTTCTTCATGACTCTATAGTAGACTATGGGATGTTAAGAAGTGAGGCTTTGACCATTGGGCTCCCCTTTGCTTTGTGGCTTTGTGGTAAGCTGGGGAATGACAACCAGGCTCTGTGAAGCCCAAGCAGAGATCCCAGGCAGGAAGCCTAAGGAAAACAAGGGTTCCACCACATCTGAGGAGCACGTGGCTCCGTGGGCAGCCAGACTCAGACTCTCCATGAGCAGCACAGCTCTGAAGGGTCTTAGACCCTGCAGATTCTCTGGCTTTGTCTCCCTCTCTTTTCCCCTCACCTTACTCTGTCTGTCTCTGCCATGCTTGTTGGAGTCTGGAATATACCAATCTTGTTCTGCCTAAAAGCTATCTATTGTTCCCCCACACACAGCTCTTTCTTCTCCATCTCAGCCTAAATGTCACCTCTTCCTCGCCCTGAGCCACCCTCTGTCTTTCTTCAGAGTTCTTTCTTTAATTTACTACAAGAGGTTTACATACATGCTTCTGTGGCCTCATCGAAGAGGCTGTGAGCACTGGAAACAGAGGCTTCACGTGTTTCTTCTCCCAGCATGCCTAATGCTCAGAACAGTGCCTGCTGCAGGCTCACGGGGGGGGGGGGGGGGGCTCGCTAGATGACCGAACAAATGAATGCTCTCGGCATTTATCAGCACTGCCTGCCATGAGAGTGGCTCACTTTCCGTAGGAATGAGACAGAAGACAGATTTTTTTTTTTTTTTGGTTTGTTGTTGTTGTTGTTGTTGTTGTTGTTGTTAATGAAAGATAACCTGTTAACTTTTTCTAAACAATAGTTAATCTTAAAAAAGAATCCCCTGAAGGGGCAAAAATGAATGCAGTCATTTTAGAATGTTGGTATCCAAACTTCCTCT
>NC_034590.1:104555810-104580268 GCF_900095145.1 Mus pahari
CTCTCTGTCTCTCTGTCTCTCTGTCTCTCTGTCTCTCTCTCTCTCTCTCTCTCTCTCTCTCTCTCTCTCTCTCTGTGTGTGTGTGTGTGTGTGTGTATGTGCATGCATCCGGACCCACATAGAAGCCCCCAGGGGTGTCCTCTGTTACTGTTCACTTTGAGATGGGGTATCTCCATGACCTCACTGATTGGCTAAACTGAATGGCCAGAAAGCCCCTGGACTCCCCCTGTCTCTGCCTCTCCAGGACTGGAGTTATAGATGTACAACACAACACCTAACATTTTTATGCAGGTGTTAGGAGTTCAAACACAGGTCTTTCTGTTTGTTCAGCAAGCACTTCACCCACTGAGCCATCTTGCCCACCCTAGAACTGTTAATCTTCACTTCTCCCAAGTGATTCATGTGTTCTAAGAAAAGTACTACACATCTGATGGTGTGACTCCTCACAGCTAGAGATAGAGGAACTGCTGTCTAAGAGAACTTGACTCTGGTGTTCATCCTGGCTTCTCTGTGATTTTCATTCTTCCATTTGATCCTGAAAGGCAGTCCTACATAGGAAAAGTGTTGCACAATGGGTCCGGGTGTCCTATGAGGTCACAGGGTAGGAGTGTAGCACGGTAGGTGCAGACAGTTTGACATTATATTCAAGACTTTGGCTCACTTTCATTGAGGAAACAAGTTAGACTGCATAGTAATTGGAGAAACAATGTTCTTCATACATTTTACTCTGACGGATTTTGTTGTATTGTTCTCTTTTTGTCAACTTGACAAAGGCTAGGTTCATCTGGAAAGAGGGTACCTTAATTGAGAAAATGTCTCCTTAAGATTGGGCTATAGGCAAACCTGCGGGGACAAGACAGAAGCTAAGGAAAAAGAGGCTGTTGCAGGCCACTGTGGTGGTGACTAGCAGCCAAGAAACTCAGCAGCAGGGCTAGGAAGATGGCCTGCATGTTACATGAAAAGATTTCTCCTGGGACCTGCATTGCATCCCCCAACACACAGATGAAAAGCATGGCACAAGGCTGCAACCTGTAATCCCCACACTGGGAAAGAATCCCAGGAGGATTCCCTGGCTTCCTGGCCAGGCAGCCTAGCAAAACTGGGAAAGCTCCAGTTTCAGTGAGAGACCCTCATGCAGGTGTCCTTTGACACACATGTGTACACATGAAGTGCAATGGTACTTTGTTGAATGTGTTAGCATTTCCTGGGACTTCCATTATTTGAGTTGAGAATTGTGCCTCTCAGTAGTGCATTTGCCAATGCTGTCCAGAGCCCACCACCATCAGTTTTTATTTCCTGGGCTTGTAAGGACCAGTCACATTATCTCCTGGAGAGCTGCACTCTTGTCTACCTCAGGAGATGAGAGGCTCCCATTACCAGCCACCCACCCACTCCTCTTAAGTCCTGCCTCTATGCTCTACTTGATTCTGCCTTGGAGAATTGGACTATCTATTTTGCTCTCTGCTCTGAATAATAACTTGAAAAATTACCAACAATGGAAGGTAGCCAGTCCCACATGGCAGGGAAGGCACAGCAGCAGCATAAGGTAACTGGTCATTCTACATCTACTACACCCATAGTCAGGAAGCAGAGGGAAGACAGGAAGTAGGACTAAGCTACCAAGCCTCAAGGCCCACCCACAATGATTCACTTTCTCAAACACCATAAAGGCTCATCAGCTTGCCAAAACAGCACCTCTATCTGAAGACCTCATGATCCAATGGGTGATGGTATCAGGGTCCTCCATACTAGTGGTCCTCAACCCTTCTAATGCTGTGACCCTTTAATACAATTCCTCCTGATGTGGTGACCACAGCCATAAAATTATTTCATTGCTACTTCATAACTGTAATTTTGCTACCATTATTAATTGTAATGTGACTATCTGGTATGTGCCCCCAAAGGGGCCACAACTCACAGGATAAGAACTACTGCTCTAGACAAACAGAACCAATAGAATGAACATATACTTCTAGTTGGGGGCTTCTTAGATTGGCTTCAAGATATGTTCAGAGTAGCCCAGCAATGCCATTCTCATACCAGAGAGGCTGAGATCCCACCACCCCCCCCCAGCTCCGCAAACAAGGCTGGATGCCTGAAGAACCACTGATCTTCAGTCTACACTGGAAGCCCAGAAAAGCTGGTTCTAGTATCATAGAAGGAATCAGCAGCAGGCACAGCAGGGTAGCTGAGCTCACCAATGAGAATGAAGATCAACGGGGCAGAAGAGCGAAGCTTTCTTTCCTCCATGAAATTGTATCTGGCCTGATATGTTTAAGATGGGGATTTCTACGATGATGTAGGCAATCACTCACAGACATGGCTACAGGTCAACCTGGTGTATAGACCATCAACCTGTGGAGACCAAAGGACAGCTTGTAGGAAGAGTTGTCCATGGTATTATACAACCATGTGGGTTCCAAGGTCAAACTCCTGTCCTTAAGAGAAAGCAAGGACCTCCACCACAGAGCCATGTCACCAACCCTAACTGTGTGCTTTTAGAGTAGTTTAGATTTACTGCAAAACTGAGCAAAGAGTGCAGAGTTGTCCTTGTTTCCCTGCCCCACACCCCAGTACTTGAGAGTGTCAACACAGTCAGGTGGGTTTTTTCTTTTTTCAACTAAGGCCCCCTCTGGCCACTGTTGGAGCAGCAAACACCATGGGATCAAAGATGCTGCCATCGCTTAGGTACACCATGAAGTTCCTCAGACAATTGTATGATCTTGTTTCTCGACCCTGCCTCTGAGCCTCAGGGAGGCCTCAAAAGCATCTCTCCTCTTCCCTACACATGAGACCGCATCAGAAGCATCCCTGCCCCATCAGTCCTCCCACGAATATCCTAGCCATGCATGCTGCTAACATACTCCGTCTTGAGTTTTGTACTAACTTGGCTCCAGCGATGCCCTCAGCACCGCATTCACTCACAGTAGAGGTTGCTAATGGGACAAAGATGGGTCCTTGCAAGAGAAGGGCTGGCCATTACTATACAGAGCCCTGTTTGATAAAAAAAAACAAAACAAAACAAAAAAAAAAAACCAGCCACCTTCAGTCTGAGTAGGGTCAGCAGCTTTTGGAGTGGGTGAGCAGACAAACATGCAGAGGGCCCTGACACAGATGAGATTTGTCAATGGTATCCATGGCTCTTGTGTCCCACTTAAACCTCAAGCAAGTTTGATCTTGCACTTAGACACGCATTTTTAATTTGTTATTCCATTTATTCACTTGTATGTATATGTGAGTATACATGAGTAGAACATTTAAATTGTTTTTAATAGTGTGACAAGATGGAAATGAGAGGAGGCCTCAGTCTTACCAAGCCTTGCTTCAGGCAGAGCTCTGGACGCAGCTTGGCATCTTGGGTCGAGCTCTGGACGCAGCTTGGCAGCTTGGCTCTGGTTTTCCTTACACTTAAGGAAGTCTTCGCTCCGTGCTCGCCATGTGGACGTGGTGTAGTAAACCCTTGAGTGGCTGCACTGTTGGGACTTGGAGTGGTAATAGGGGGAAAGTCGGGCCCACAGCATCCCGGGCAGTGTGACTTATAGCAGGGTGTTGCTGGCAGGCTGAGAGGAAGGCTCCATTCCCAGGTCCACAGCTGTGTCTTGTGTGTTGGGAAGCCTTAACAAGAGGGCCTGGGCTGAGGCTGGAATCGAATCTAAGAAAGCCTCCATCTCTACCTTGTGCCACGACACCGGCAAGGCTAACAGGAGTTCTTGCCCTGTGTATTGGGCACATTTACCTGTAAAGTATGACCTGTTAGTTTTCTGTGTTTCTCCTATACAAAATCACTCTTCTATTTTTGCTTTTCTTCCATTCTTTGACGTTTTGAATGACTTTCAGCCTAGCAGTTGGCATCTTAATCTTTTTCCTTTCTCTCCACAAAATGTCATTTCCATTCACTCTCATTTTCATTCTCCAACATTTCTTCCTTCCACAGCCCAACAATTACTGCAGACTCTTTTCCCATTCCATTTTTACCCCCACCTGGGCCTCTCCCTGCAAAAGCCTCCGTTTGGCTTTATCTGGGAAGTGAGCGTTCTTTTCTGAAGCTGCTCCAAATTGTCTGTCTTATTGTGTTTGGCTGAGGCCTAGTAATTTTCAATAAAGCCCTTAATCCAAGTACTTCACTGAAAATTACCAGGCTTCTCTGTGGAGGATGAGAGTTGAAAATAGCAGCCACGCTATTGGGAGAATTTACAGTAGGGATGCCAGACCTGCCCAGGTGACTGCGGCTCTCAATCTCTCAAGTCCAGACCCTGCCGGCCATTAACGACGATGATGTATAATTTACAGCCAGGATGATGTGTGGAGCCCTGCAACAGTTTTTAATTGGATTTCTCCTTCTTTAGAATAAGATCCCATTGATGAAGTTCACACTTTGCCTTGTGCCAAACTTGGGGGTAAAAAAAAAATCAAAACCAGAATGCGCACAGCCTACATCATCTGTGAGTCGTAAATAGGAGTTTGGAAGTGTGTTTCCTTTGTGTGTGTGTGTGTGTGTGTGTGTGTGTGTGTGTGTGTGTGTGTGTGTGNTGTGTGTGTGTGTGTGTGTGTGTGTGTGTGTGTGTGTGTGTGTGTGCATGAGAGGGGGGGGTGGATTTTGTTTTTTGTTTCTAAGTTGGGTGACATTTTCACATCCTGTGACATTCCCTTTTAGAAGGCCGTGGGCAGGCCTTGTGGAACCGTGATATAAGTTCATTTTCAGGCTTTGCAAACTCACAGTATGAGCCTGAGTCTATCTCATCAGATGGAATCTCTGTGGGAATTCAGGTCTCTTAGGTTCTTTGGCATTTGACACCATTAAAAGGAATTAACTTTTGCCAGAGCATTTGATCCAGGAATAATGCTGTCACACTTTAGCCTGTAGGATCACAGAGAAATTTCTCCACTAACAAACCTACTGTGTGCTGCAGGCCACTCTGCACCCCGATGTACACAAACATAGGCAGAGCTGACCTCAAGGAACTCAGGGCCAGCATCAGAGTTCTCAAAGAGTGGCTAAATGAGGAAGCCTTCCTTGAGCATGTCACACAGGCGGACATAGGTAGATCTAATGAGGAAGCCTTCCTTGAGCCTGTCACACAGGTGGACATAGGTAGACCTGCCTCACAGGTGTCAGTGGTCCCTTGTTCAGATTTGAGGACCAGAAGGATGTTGTTAACTGAGCGTGAAGGCCTCCTGCCAGTCCTGGGCCACTCAGTCCCTCTGGTGCAGAGGGGCCTCAAGCAGTGCTGTGGCCTCTTCCACAACATTGATCCTCATCCATTAAACACCAGAAAGCTGTGTGGGACTCTGGAAATTCAGGAGGTAATTGAGTGTGACTATTCCCAATAACTGCCAGGGAAAACGGATGAGCAGTAAAAAAAATGGCCGAAAGTCAGGCTTCATTATAAAACACCTTTGCTAGGGAGCTTCTCTCAGCCAGTATGTGCACTAAACCAGAGCTGCCCATGGGAGTCCTGGGGAATCAGCCAGTGAATGACCTTTCACCCCTAATGACATCTCCTCCTTCATCTGCTGCTGCCCTGCCACCCTGAAGCATCTCCATCCCTGTAATCCACATCATCATGTCTGCCTGTGAGAAATCAATACCTGGTATATTCTCTGCCAGTGTGTGTGTGTGTGTGTGTGTGTGTGTGTGTGTGTGTGAGAGAGAGAGAGAGAGACAGACAGACAGACAGACAGACAGACAGACAGAGACTTCCTTGACTCCCACCGTCTTGACACTGAGGAAGGTGTTTTATTAGAAAAGAAAGTTTTCTGGGTGCAGGGCTTAAAGAATCGGGGAGCTCCAGAAACAAGGAAGACAATAAAGATTGCCATCTCCGGAAAGGGGAAGAACCTATCCCCCGGGGAAGAGGACAGAGGCCAAATGTGCCCCCCTCCACCCTGCCCCAGACGATGGCTAACAATTCCCCAGATACCATAAACTGGATTAAAGACCTCAGATCAGAAAATAAAGTTGTCTGCGAATCCAGGCGTTTTCATTTGGGGCTGTTCAAGCCTGCTAAGCCTGTAGCTCTTGTAAGAATGGAACTCAGCCCGGGTTCAGTCACCAAAGGTCAAAGCGATTCTTTCGCTGAGACAATCTAAATCTAGATCATATTGAATCTGCTTCCTCTGTGGTGCTGAAATATTTTCCTCGGCATTCGTGTTGGAAGTATGAACTGCCCACACTCCCTGTAGAGCCCTGGTCCAATTAAAAATAGATGAAAATCTGCCCAGTGTGGAATCCTTTAACACAAGTGGAGGGGCATGGAGGGGGGGGGGTGGCTTACATATTTATAGAAAATCTGATAGGAAACACAACCGTGAAACCTCAGGGTGAGCAAGAACAGATATTTACTCGAGACCTGTATTTCTTTTAAAAACAATTACTTGGCTACGTATCTAAAGTACCTCATCTGTCATTTAGGATGAAGACAGATTAAGCTTTTGCTCAGGAATGAGCATCTAAGAGAAAGTATATTAGCGTACAGAAACTAAAGAACAGTCGGCTAAAGGAGACCTACAAAGAGAGGGAATGTTGTCTTTGAAGTGGAAATATACTCAGGGAGGCATGGGTCAGTGGTGCCTAGAAGGGATGTTATAGGGGAGAGTGTGCTGGGAGTGTGAGCTCAGGCTCCAGAAGAGGACATGAAAGGTCTAGAGAGGCCGATGTGGAGACCCAGAGAACGTGAAATAATATCAGACCAAAGAGAGCAGTGTGAAGTGACCCCTCGACCCAGGGTCCCTGTCTCCTCCTAGTCTCCTCTTCAGGACAGTCTACTTCTATCTGAAGCCCACGAGGAACTTTTACTTTGCTCTTCAGAGTATTAAAAATACAATCATTAATTCAGAGTCACCTTTTTTTTTTTTTCTCACCAAGAATGCCCAGTGGTGTTGGACATAATGGCACACTGCTGTCATCTCAGAACTTGGGAGGTGGAGGCGGAAGAATCAGGAGTTCAAAATCATCCTCTTCTATATAGTGAACTGGAGGGCCCTGCCTCAGAATACCCACAATGGGAGAAAGGGGAATAGTATATACAGTAGTAGTTATGAAGAGACTCTCTCTGGTGGGTATAATTATAGGGGTGTCCTTCAGTTAGTCGAGGGAGTCAATAATAGTCAACCCCTGTGGTGGGGCCATCCTAGCAGGCAGAAAGCTCTGTGCCAGGGGTGTGCTGACTGACATCCCTGGAAGTGCTGGCATGTGACCTTCAAGAGTAAAACTGCAACTCTACTGTGTCTCTGCCCTGTCACCTGGGGCAAGCTCCTTGCCCCTCTGACCCCAAGCTTCCCTGTCTGCTTCTCTGTCTGCAGTCTGCCAGGTGGTTGGGAAGTGTCACCTGGGAAGCACAGGTGGCTGGCTAGACATCATGTCAGCCAGACATATGTTTATTTCACTTCCACCTATGATTGTCTATGTCAGTGATTCTCAACCTTTCTAGTGCTGTGACCCTTTAATACTGTTGTGACCCCACCACCACCACCACCACCACGTTATTTTGTTGCTACTTCATAACTAATTTTGCTACTGTCATGAGTTATGATATAATACATAATATGGGACCTCCAAAAGGGTCTGAGCCACAGCTTGAGAAACACTGATTAAGTCCTTCTCAAGGAGACATTCCCCCAGCAGGTCTTCATCTTTTTTTTTCTTAAACTTTTTATTGGTTCTTCGTGAATTTCCCATCATGTCCCCAATCCCACTTGTTCCCCCTTACCCTCCTACCCCACCCTCCTTGCAACCTTTCCTCCAACAGAGGGGGGAAAATCTCATTCTGGAAGCTGTAGTGTGTTCCACAGTATGCCCTTTTGTCCACACTTCTT
Source organism: Mus pahari (assembly GCF_900095145.1). Taxonomy (NCBI): domain Eukaryota; kingdom Metazoa; phylum Chordata; class Mammalia; order Rodentia; family Muridae; genus Mus; species Mus pahari. Next base: position 104,563,626 of record NC_034590.1, read on the forward strand.
TGCTTGCAAATATTCATTGCAATGACTTGCTGGTCTAATATGAGGCCTCTGGCTTCTGCTACTCTATCAATAATGGAAGTTCCCTGGGATTCTTCTCAGATATGCTATGGTTGCCTGTGTCCTGGAGATCCTGGAGTTTGGGATCTGTAGGACCCACCCCTTCATGCTTTACATCAGGTCACTGATAGGGTAGATACTGGGATGGGCCAATTCAAAGCCCTGGATCTGGACCTGAGGGTTATCTGAGCTGGTCAGCCCCACTGACTCTCCTGCTCTCCTGCCCTCAGGGTCAGCTCGCCAGCCATCCCCTGCTACCAAAGCCAGCTCTACCTTGCTGCCCAGGTGAGGTGCAGGGTCTACTCCCCTGAGTGTTTGTATATGGTGAGGGACATGGCCAGTTCTCTCAGTCTCATGATCCTGGGGGCAGCTCTCCTGCCTGTCATAAATGGCACAGGATGACAGGGAAGGGGAGGAAGGCATCTCTCCCTTATCCGTGTCACCGACCTGGAAATGAGACAGAACAGGCTCTCTTGTGCTCATGCCCTCAGGCTGGGCTCACCTACAACTTCCACATCCGGAGCCAGCTCTACTGTACCAAGTGAGGTACAAGGACTGCTCTCCCAAATGTTGCCCCAGGTGAGAGACAGGGACAGCTCTCCTGCTCTCATGACCCCAGGGTCAGCTCTCGCACCTGGTAGGTGGCAAGGGGCAAGAGTGAGGGGGTATATCTTCCTTGCCCACACTGCCCCATAACATACAAGTTGAGGGGCCAGCTCTCTCATGTTCACACCCTTAGGGAAGGTCACCAATGCCCCCACCATTAAGGTCAGCTCTACTGTGCTGCCCAAATGAGGTGCAGGGTTCTGCTCTCATGGCCCCATCTGGGCCAACTCTCCTACCTGGGGGTCATCTCTTCCTCTCTTCCTTGCCCACATCACCACAAGGCAGACAAGTGCTGAGGTCAGTTCTCCCAAGCCCTTGTTTACAAGCACAACCCCTCCCCTCCAAGGGTCAGCTCTATTGTGCTGTCCAGGTGAGGTGTGACTGTGTAGCTGGTTAGGGGTAGGGCCCTTTCTCCTGTTCTTATGGCCCCAGGGCCTATTTGCCCACCTGCCACAGACAGTGAACATCAAGGGGAGGGAGGGAATCTCTTCTTCATCCATGCCATATGAGATATCAGTGGTAGGGCCAGATTTCCCATAATGCCTAGGTAACGGGGATAGGGCCAGTTCTACACAGCCCTCAGACCTCAACGTGTCTGTAGGTGACAACCTAGACCAGGGACATCTGCCTGGCCTTTGATAACAGACTCCTGCTACTGCATGGCTACAAACTCAGACATGGGCCCCAGTGGAACCACTAGCCAGGACACACACGCACGTGCGCGCGTGCACACACACACACACAAACACACACACACACACACACACACACACACACACACACACGATCCCAGTTGGCATCACTGGCTGTTCACATCAGGCTCTTCCTCATTACCCTCAAGTTTCCAGTACTACCTCTCATCATTGTACCCACATCCTTCTGCTTCTCTTTCTCTTCCATTCTTCCACCACTTACTTGCTCATCTTAGCAGCTCCTGGGGCCTCTGAGTGTCTGGGATCGTCTCAGAAATAGTCTCAGGAGTGCTCTGCTCTGTTCTGCTCATGCATTATGGTGCCAGGCAGGGGCCATCTCCGAGTAGTTCCCTGTCTGGACCCCATGGTACCGGTCTAGTGGTCATCTTAGGCTTGCATCTTGCCCAGTCTGCCCTAGTGGCCTCTTGTGAGGATCCTCCATCTCAGGCTCACTCCCACCTAGGGCCTGAAGTCCCAGGTCGGGTGCTTCTAGTCTCTGGCTTTCTTCCCATCCTGGGAGCCTGTCTGGGCCTGTCTAGTACCAGGCTAATGGTAGTCTCAGGCTTGCTTTTTTTCAGGGAGTGTTAGGATACTAATCATTCAGATGTTCCCAGGTCAGAACACTGATAGCCACAGCCTCTCTCCTCCCTGCTACTACTGACTCACATGTGACAGCAGCCATACCTGCAATGTCTCTAGAGGCAGGAGTCCTCATCTTTTTCCAGCTACTAGTAGGCAGGACTGAATAGCTCCCATGAAGATTGGTGCTGTGATCTCCTAGGAATGATAGCACTGTGGAAATACAGAGACACGAGGCTCGGATTAGCTTGTTAGGAATTGTCTGAACTTTAGTGTCCTATCAACCTCCAGTTCTGTGTACTGAGCCTTGAGGAATAGTTACCTATGTCCTCAGCTTCATATGAGTGACACCCAGCCCTTGCTCTTGGGGAAATACAATCTGAGGAGAGAAGACAACCATATTCCAGTTTTAATACATTAAAGAAAGTTCTGGGTCACTGAAGTCCAAAGAAGGAGAGTGGGCAGCAACCGGGATCTTAGGGGAGCATCTACCTCCAAATGTCCCGTGCTTCTCAGGCAATCCATCTTTCCCAAGGAGGAGCCACACTGGACACCTTACAACAGCCTATAAATAAGTAAAATAAAATAAGTAAAAGTTTATCCATGTTTTAAAAAGTAAGCTACTTGCAGAAGCATCTTCAAACCACTTGCCATAGGAAAATCCCCTTTTCCAATACTGGCAGGATTTGCATCTGCAAAAAGCAAGAAAAAGCAAGCATGCTGAAGCTTTGAGTTGGCGTTTCTGCCAGTGTGCGTCCTGGAACCTGATGGCTATGCAGTGAGAACATTTGGGAAGTTGCCACCTAGTAGATGTTCCTAGCTACGCGTCTTCACCCTGGGGTCTCTTCCCTGGCTCCCAGGCCGCCCTGACAGATGGTCCTTGGCGGCCATTGCTGGCCGCAGGAGAGTGAGGATGAGTGGTGCTGGACCAGCAGACTACCATGCCAGGGAAGTGGTGGGGTGATAGATGAGCCTCGGGTCGAGCACTTTAGTCAAGACTGCAGGGCCTGAGCCAAAAGCCGGAACCTCTAGAAGATACTTGTACATTTCCTGCATGATGCCCCAGCGTGCCCGTTCATCTCGTGTATTTCTGGATGTTTCATTGTAAATAATGATTTTCCTGTTTGGCTTGATGCGTGACTCATGCTTGGATCGCTCTCTCTTCTCTGTGTCACTCACAGATGTGGGAGGAGGCCATCGCCCTGGGCAAGGAACTTGCAGAGCAGTACGAAACGGAGCTGTTTGATTATGAGCAGCTCAGTGAATTGCTGGTCAGTCCTGGCTTGGGTTTGGGGTTGGCGTTTTACTTAGATTTCCCATTCAGTTTTCATGTTGAGACCCACCTCACATGTCCTCTTGGCTTTGGCCTGTCCCTTCTGTGTTGTCTTGGGAAATGGCTGTCCTTTACCTGCTGGTTGATTCCAGCCTATGAAAATTCACTCTTTATTCTCAAGTAGGCCAAGAAGTTAAACCTGGCATTGGTAATGTATAACAGGTGCTTATGTCCTAAGTGCAGAAGTCTTGGCAGCCCAGAGTCTCAGCAGTTTAAAGCACTCACCCTTTCCACAAGAGGAGGCAGACAGGTGGTGGCCAGAACCTTTCGAGCCGTGACATCCTCTAAGTTTTTAGTTGCTGACTTCTCAGCCATGCCATAACCTTTATTTATTTATTTATTTATTTATTTATTTATTTATTTATTTATTTAGTACACAGCAGGCCACGTTTATGACAGAGTGTTTGCCTATAATTTAGAGCAGAATAATTCTGTACTTCAAATTCTCCCAGTGTCTGCTCTGTATCCCTTTCTTAAAAAACAGTAGAAGCATAGGGAAATAACTTCCTTGGATTACTGAAAATACCCTCAACAGACAACTAGTGACTAAGTGTGGCTTGCTCAGGTTACCTTGCTGAACAACGTGAAACTTAGTGTCCAAATTGAGATTCAGCCAGGTACAGGCCTCAGCCCCCCTCCCCTCAAAAGAATCCAGAATAGTGGGTGGGTGCTCCAATGCTCTATGCAACCCTGAAATGAGTTTTCATTTTTCATTCCAGAAAAAACAGGCACAATTTTATGAGAACATCGTGAAGGTGATAAGACCCAAGCCAGACTATTTTGCTGTTGGCTACTATGGGCAAGGGTTCCCGTCATTCCTTCGGGTAAGTTTGATCTTCTTGCTCTGAACCAGCATTACTCCCTCAGCAGAGAGACACCTTCTGGTCCTAGTGCTTTATAGAGCAGAGTCAGATATTGACTCTGGGGTGCCAGAGAGGGAGCAAAAATATTTAATTACATGAGAACTCTGGTTACATATAGAGATTTTGTGTGTGTGTGTGTATGTGTGTGTGTGTGTGTGTGTGTGTGTGTGTGTGTGTGTGTGTGTGTTTTCCTGAAAGAACTCTTCTCAGGGATTTGTATGTGTGTTTATTTGTGTTGAAATATACATAGCAAACTGGAGAGATGACTCAGTAGGCAGAGCACTTGCCCAAAGTGCGAGGACCTGAGTTCAGATCCCCAGAACCTATATAAAGCCAGATTCAATGGCACATATCCACAAAGCCAGCACTCCTACCAAAGATAGGATGTGGCTACAGGAGACCCTCTGGAAGCTCATAGGCCAGCTAGTCTGGTATATATAGCAGTAAACAACAAAGGGACCCTGCCTCAAACAAAGTACAGGATATTAATCAATACTCATGGCTCCTATCATCTCCATAAACACTCTGTGGGATGCGTGCACATTTTATAAAATTTTTAGTGTCTTTATGTGTGCCCTTGTATGTATCTCAAGGAAAGAGCGATCAACCTTGGACTTGACACACTCATGCTCATGGGGTATTAGAGTCTGGGGCCCAGGCACAGAGTCCCCCTGTGATACATGGGCCACCAACCATGGTTATAGTCCACCAGCAAGGCAGCAGCCTGACTGAGCATGAGATGGAATGCCCTCCAGGGGCACACTGCAATACAGTCTGAAGCACTGGCGACTGCAGGCTCCAGGGACCGTCCCGGGTCACTTCCACCATCAAAGGACAGAATATAAAGTAAGACTAAAGAGTTTAAAGCGCTTGATTAATATTGAGCTGACTTTCCCGACACACCTGAATAACTCTGTGGGGCTGTAGCAATATATCCATTACGCTTCACAGATCGCCTGGCAGGGGTCAGCCTGACAATGACATTACCAGTTACCAAAAAGTGGGCGGAATGTTTAGCAACATCAAGCTGCCGAGAGAGCAGACTCCGAGCTATCTGCCTGTCCCCTTGGCACTACTTCTCTCCATAAATCGAGCTCATTGCTTTTTTGCATTCTTATTAATATTTATCATTCTCACAAGGAATAAATATCTCTGACTCTATGTACATTTCCCCCATTTTCATGTTTGGAAGGACTACTGCAGAATGCAAAATAATGGACATTTCTGGAAAATATTATTAGTGTTTTTCGTCTATAACTCTAGTGCTTTTCTATTAAAGCCTTTATGTGTTTTTATTATTGTGCCTTCTTCGAGGGTAAAGCTTAATAAACGCATGCTACTTTCTGAGTGGTCTGCTCTCTAGTAAATCTTATGGCATTCCTGAAATGTTTGGCTTCCTAGAGCCTCACAGGAGGCCCAGACTCTGTATTTATATTTCTAATTAAGACTACATATTACTTTGCTTTCTGCTTGACATTTTTCTTCCAGAAAAAAATAGGACATTTTTTTCTTCCATAATGATGTTTCAAGCCATACCTAAGCACAAAGCAGGGGAGAAAAATCTAATCCTTAAACTGCTACTTCCTTAGCAATTTGTTAAACTGCAGAATAAATTAGGACTTGAAAGGGGATTGTTCAGGTCGGTTTGGATTGTTATAACAAAACACCTTAGACTGGGTAATTTATAAACAACAAAAATTTATTGTTCATAGATCTGGAGGCTGTGAAGTCCAGGGCAAGGGACCAGTAGATTCTGTGTCTGATGAGGCCCTGTAGGGTAGAAGAAAAATTCTGGAGACCTTAGCGGAGCTAGTTCATTCCCAACACACAAAACTACCCAGCGGCCATTATACTGGTGACTGTATTTCAATGTTTAAAGGGTAGAAGGATGGCAGGGTTCTTCAAGCCACAGCAAGGGCAGGTGTCTCCTCTTATCTCTGTGAAAGCACACTGATTGGATAAGTTTTTATTAATGGCTGAGTCAACACAGATCTAAGAGTGTGTGACAAAATGCCGTTACCTCTGTCCCTCTCTTGCTCCTCTCGCTCCATCTTCCTCCTTCTCACTGCCACCAACTCATATCTGTCCATGGACAGCTACTGATAGGGCAGGGCTTTACCTAGCATCACTAGCTGATACAGACAAGTCTTCCAGTCGATAGCAGAAGCACAGAAAAGGACTACTCAGTTGGAGCGGCAGCAGCCTTCGAATGACAGCAGTGATGTCATGTAGCTGCTGACACCTGTTTGTGACTGAGATGATATGCTGAACTCTCTGGTCCTTGAAGAGATCTGTTCTATGACTCAGGACCCTTCCGTCCAGATGTATGTGGCATGGCTGCTCAAGCCTACAGAGAGGGTAAGGGGAATGCCCATTCACAAACGCACATACCAGAGCTACCTACTCTGGCCTGTGCTAACAGCTTCCAGTGGAATCTAGATTGGAGAACGTCACTTGAAAATGACAAAAGCCAGAATTAAGAGCTGTGTACACCTTGTCATTGCTGAGTAAGGATCTTACAGAGCTCATCCTGTCAGAGGGAATTCCTACCATCCACTCATTTCCAGGCTTCAGGGAGGCCAGGAGCTCAGGGTCTTCCTGTTTGGCTAGGGTCCCCTTTCCTCCATTTCTGCTGCCCTCCATGTGCTACCCATGGACCAGGTCAGGATCTGAGGACCTCCCCTTGGTCCTGTGCAGAGCTGTATTCTTTTTTGGCAGAGGAATGATGAATTAATTAAGGCTAAAGCGGGAGGCAGCTGCCATTGGCCGCTGGGTCCTCATGCCAGCTCTTTCCTGTGTGTAGGTAGCCAATCAACACAGGACCCAACTCACATGAGAGAAACATAAAAACTAATTAATTTTACATATACATATGGATTTTCACAGAGAATACATTCCAACTATATGACCAGAGTTGATGCTTTTTTTTCACAAAGAGCAATGAATTAACAAAATAAAAGCAAGACACACAATGAAATAGAAACTTCTGGGGATGTTACTGAGAGAAAGAGGTAGGTGGTTATCCAGGTTACAATGGAGTATGAAAGGCTCCCCTCATAAGAATCCTTTTACTTCCTTCAAAATGAGAGTAGAGGCTAATAGGTATGTTGGCACATGCCTTTAATCCTAGCCTTCAGGAGGCAGAGGCAAGAGGCCAGCTTGGTCTACACAGTGAGTTCCAAGACAGACAAAGCTATATAATAGAGAGTCTTCAAAAAAAACAAAAACAAAAATGGAGGAGAAGGAGGCTGAGCCATCCCTATAGTGGCCACAGTCCTGTGGGGGAAATTTGGCTTTAAATAATTATATTCCAGTCAGTATATTCTTAAGTCCTCCGCATTCACCTGAGAAGAAAAACAAATACCGTTGTCCACACACACTGGCTAGTTAACCCTGTGTGAACATGTGTAGGATTCCTGTGCCTTGCTTGGTTACTTACTACATGTATTTATATAAAAATAGAACTTATTGCCCACTTGTGTGTGTTTATGTGCCATGGTGTGCCTATGGAGGTCAGAGGACAACTTGTGGGAGTCACTTCTTCTTGACCTATGGGTCAGGCTTGGCTTACAAGGACCTTCACCTGCTAAGCCATCCTCCTGCCCACGTCCTTCTTGCTAAGAGTAAAGCTCACAGTGAGTGTTCAGCCGGATGAAGTTCGGTGCTCTTGATGAGAGAGGATGGTTGCTAGTTATTCTTAAATGCAGTGACTCAAAAAGGAAAAACCGTCCAAAACAAGCAACAAACAAACAAAACTGTCAGACACAGCCGAAGCCCAGCATTCTGCGTGGGAGCTTTTCTCGGCCCTCCTTTGTTATTTAACAAAGGTCACTGTCTCCAGGGGAAAGTGTTCATTTACCGAGGCAAAGAATATGAGCGACGGGAAGATTTTGAAGCTCGGCTATTAACTCAGTTTCCAAATGCTGAAAAAATGAAGACGACGTCTCCACCCGGCGATGACATTAAGACTTCTCCTGGACAGCGTATCCTTTAAGGCAGCAGGAGGGCCATTCATGGGAACGTGGGCGCGCTGGTGCACAAAGGGAGCTTCTCTTGGTTGTCACGTGTGCTGCCATCTTCCTTAACCCCCTTTCCTCAGACATCCAGTGCTTCACAGTGAAACCCAAGCTAGACTTGCCTCCTAAATTTCACCGGCCAGTGTCTGAACAGATTGTAAGGTAACCACGCTGATTTTCTTACCAATAAGAGGTAGCAAGCTGCTGGCGGTGGGTCTCTTGCTAATCAGTCTACCTTTTGAAGGGTAGACTTTAACCTTTGAAGAACATGCTAGATGTTTCTTCTACCCTCTCTCAAGAACAAGGACAGCTAGTGATTTCTGGCACCTGGCAAAGGGAACGAAAGTTATTAGAGGGACTGCAAAGATGAAACCCAGAAGGAAGGAAGTAGGCCTTGGGTCTCCTTAGAGACCACTCATTCAGGGTAGAAGACCTAACGGTGTTCATACCCAACCTCCCTCCGCCACCCCATCCTGTGGAGATACAGACTCATTGCCTTTTATGACATGGAAGCAGAGATTAGAGCATTTACTCCTCACTAAGATACAAAACAACCCTTTGGCACTGGGGTTAGAGGGATCATTCCTTTGGTAAAGCACTTACCTTGTAAGCATTTGGGCCTCAGTTTTATCCCCAGTACCCATCTTATAAGCAAACAAACCAACGGAAACCACCAGGTAGGGTGCTTTATGCTTTCACCCAGAAATAGCAAAGTGGGAAGCAAAGACTGGGGAATCCCTGTAAACTCATTGGTCAGCAAGCAGAGCTACCAGGTGAAGTTCCAGGCTATTGAGAAACCTTGTCTCAAAAAGTGGATGGTGCCTGATAGACAATGCCAAGGGTTGTCCTCTAACCTCTACATGCACCACACACACACACACACACACACACACACACACATGATCACACAGACAGAGTCATGCAGTGGCATTTAAACTGTACATATCTCAGTGAGGCTGAGCTCACACACCAGTGCTGAGCTGCAACTAACTCGGAGGGGGCGCTATAGAATCAGCTCCCTGCAGGCTCTTTGCTGTGGTGAATCTTCTCTTTGATCTCTGTGCTCATGGGAACTGCAGCCTCTTTGAGGCCTGCTCCTCCTCCAGTGTGTTTGTTCCACATCCTGGAGTTCCATGGGTCCTTTAGCCTTTCATCATGGTTGCCTTGGGAGTCGTGGAAGCAAACTAGGGCCACCTTTCAGTGGTCGAGGATGGTCACAGAAATGCATCAGTAGGCAAAGAGAGAATCACAGAACCCCTCACATGGCTTTGTGGACATTCCCTCCTGGGGAGAGAATTAAGTCAAGCCCACGCGCGTGCTTGCGCACGTGTGTGCACACACACACACCCTTCACAAGCACAGGCCACACCTTAGTGGTAAGGAAGACAGACAACAAGCTGTTTATGGCCCTTCAGGAATACCAATCTGCTAAATCTACATCTCAAAACTCTGAAACTAGAGTGCATGACACCCTTCTGTTTTTAAAGATACACACTGTCAATTCCTCTAGATAAATTGACTGTTAATTTATTCAGTTAGCTGGGGCAGAGGCAGGTGAATCTTTGGATGTTCAAGAACAGCCTTGTCTATATAACAAGGTACTGTTATACATCCAGGACTGCATAATGAAACACTGTCTTAAAAAACTATACATACATACATACATGCATACATACATGCATACATACATATGTGGTATGTGTATGTAGTTTTATTATTTATTATACATCACATATATCACTAAATTATATCTATTTATATGACTAAAACCACACATTACTGTTTTTTTATAAACAGTGCACACATCTGTGGAACCCGCAGGCACTTTTTCTCTCCTTCACTTCACCTTGCCAAGTCTGTGCCCAGTCCACCTTACTCAGCATCTCTTCTCCCCTGAGGGCTGCCAGAGACAGAGAGGAGGCAAAAGTCTCCAGTCAGTTTTTCTACCTGCAGCATGTCCCTCCAGGAGCTGCTGAAAAAGGAGCCAAGGCTGTGACTTCGGGTCAAATTTGGGGATACTTCCTGAGATGTGTTCTGAACAGGACCTCCCTCCCCCAAATCTAACAGCAAACTGGCCACTTTCTGGTTAAAAGTCTAATGATGTGTCTGTCTCCACAGTTTTTACAGGGTGAATGAGGTACAGCGATTTGAGTATTCACGGCCCATCCGGAAAGGAGAGAAAAACCCAGACAATGAATTCGCGGTAATTAAAAAACATATCCACCATAACGATGCCCCAAAATCCTCACCTATTCTTCCAGCCATAAAAAGGCCAGGAGAACACATCACCACAGGCCACCGTGGACAGTGTTAAATGTCTCTGTACATTGCACGCAGACACCCTGAGCATTACATTCCAGACTGAGCAAAGCTAGTAGCATTTCACAGAGCTTGTCATCGAGACAGCTGAGACATGAAATAATGGACCAACAGCATTAGGGCATTGGGTATTCCCTTCTAGTGAATGTAAAATAATAATAATTAGTCTTATCCCCATCTAGCTTCAAATGAATGAGACTCAAACTAGGATTTATTTACTAGGCTCTGTGCAATTATGAGATAACCCCTAATCTAATCCTCTAACACTAGTCTCAGTGCTCAGAACTCCAGAGGCTAATTTGGCCTTAGTGACAATGACAGTCAGATGACGCCAGCACCAGGCCTCCCTGTAACTCATCACACTGCAGCAGGATTCTCACTGCCATTCTGGACTGGGTGATCCTCTGTGGGGCAAGACCATGCACCTCCAACCTGAACCCAATATCGTCTCCCTGATCAGGACAACCAATCACACACACACACACACACACAGAGAGAGAGAGAGAGAGAGAGAGAGAGAGAGAGAGAGAGAGAGAGAGAGAGAGAGCCTTGTAGAAATTATATACGAGAGATGAGATGACTTACCATACAAGCATGAGGACCTGAATTCCATCTCCAGAACCCATGTTAGTAAACTTGGGTGTGGTGATGCATCTTTATAATCCAGCATTGGGGTGACAGAGCAAGGTAGTTCTCTGGAGCTCACTGGCTAACCACTCTAGCTTACTAAGCAAGCCCCAGGTCCCAATAGGAGACCCTGGAAAACAAGGGGAAAAGTAACAAAGAAATCTCGGCCAAGTAGACCTCTGCCCTCTACCTATACACACACAAACTCACACACATCCTCTCTCTCTCTCTCTCTCTCTCTCTCTCTCTCTCTCTCTCTCTCAAAGAATCTGTTGTACAAATGAACTGATCTAATGGAGCCCACTCCAAAACCTGTAGTTTAAAATGTGAAGGCCTCCTCCCTTCAGAATCTCTCTTCAGCCCCATGTTCAGAGGAGACTTTAGCCCCTAAGTAACAGCAAAGACCAGCCCTGCTAGCATGGCCTCATTTGTGGTCTAGAGGTCTTTGGAATATAGGAGGCCAAAGGTGAATTAATAGCCACACCTGACCCAAAGCATAGTTTGAAGCCTGCTGTCGGGGCTGCTTTAGGTAGAAAGACTTTCGCCCTCCCTCCATAGAAATCTTCAGAGGCAAAACCCTGAGTTTCCTTAACACCTCCAGGGAGTCACCTTAGTGACATCCCCTCTGGCCCAGAGGCAGTGTCTCTGTCAGTAATGGCAGGACTTTGGAGTGAGTTGACTCATTGTTTCAAGACAAAAGTTGTGTTCCTTGGCCAGTACCAACATCCCAGGCCTCTGTTGGCTGGTCCTTATTGTGTTAACTAGGGTCAGAGCCTAGTCACAGACATGCTAAGAGTGGATTAACAGTTTTCTGAGTACTTTTCTCACAATAATAAGTCATGTCATTCTTTCTGCATTGTCAGGAACCCAGGGACTTATTGACTTTACCCCATTACCCGCCTTTCATCTTGCAGTATGTATATCCTTACACTGTAAGGAATAGACACGAGGAGGCCAAGCAAATTGCTGAAGGGTGCTCAGCGAGCCAGCAGCAGAGCTAAGAATAACCGAGACACCTGACATACTGAGCTGTGCTAAGCCTCAGAGCTTCTGCTGCTTCTAGATGGCCTCCAAATCCTCTGATGGCCCCATTTGGGTCCTCACACATAGATGGATCATTCAGAAGCTACAGGATTTAGCCCTTCATAGCCTGACAAAGATTCAGGCGTCCAGAAAAGAGCAAAGTGGTTTTCTGTAGTGAGGAGCTTGATCCTGGCCCCTTCTATAGGGTTTCTCACCCCAAGGGTGAGGCTAGAAAGACTTCTCCATGACGCCAAGAGCTGTGCTCAGCATCTATAGCCTAGCAGGGGGTGAAACTTCAGGAGGAGCCAGCCAAGGTGGGGCCTGAATAAGGAACTAGGCATCAGTATAGGATATTCACAAGGGTATTGCCATGGAGCAGGCAGTTACCTTTTCTCTGGTAAGTCCCCAGGAACACAGGTAGAAGAACCTGGCCTAGGAGACAAAAGCTGCCTGTGACCATGAAACTCCTTTGGTCTCCTTGCTTTTCCCGGTATCTTAGATGGTCTAAAAGTCAGGCCAGCTTTCTGTAATTGTCATCCCATGACTAGGTAAGTCTGCAAAGGTGGCAGTCTGGAGGGTTATTTGCCTGTCTGCTAGAGCTGAGGGACCAACCGTTGAAGAGCCAGACAGAATTAGTCTCATTGGTTTGAAAGCATTTCCTGCAGGACATGAGGTACAACAGCGTTATAAAGACTACAATTTGGAAATGGCTTTTATTTAGAATATAGGCAGGGCTGAGGTTGCATCCTGGTGGTAGAATGTTTACCTAGAATGCAGGAAGAGCTGGGTCTGAGCCCCAGCGCTGCACAAGCTGAGTGGACGTTGTGGTGCACACCTGTAATCCCAGCACTCAGGATCACAGGTCCAAGTTCCTTCTCCGCTAACTACCAAGTTTGGGCCAGTGGGGACGACATGAGACCTGTCTCAAAACAAGCAAACAAAATATACATGGAGAAAGGGCATAACACTCAGTGGGACGCCTTGAACAAAGACCACTAAAGTGTTTTTAGGTCCTTCTCCGTGCCTTGAGGATATGCCTCTCTTCTGTCTCCATACTATGTGCTCATACAATATAATCATAATTGTGTTCTTTAGACTAGCGATTTTATTGAAGCACAAGAGGTCAGTTTCAGGAAACCTCGATGCATTTGTGCCTTTGAGTTTCTTTTGAGCCCTAGGTAAGGCTAATTTGAATCCTAGGTAAGGCTAGTGGAAAATGCACTAGGATCCCTCCCCCCACACACTCATTTAAGAGGGAACCCCTCTCATTCTGAGGGATTTATACAACCCCTGACAACCCACTGCATTTCCTTGCCAGATAGCAGGCATGCTTGATAGGTAAGAAATGGGGTACTTTGATAATGTACTGTACCTGTTGAGTAGAACATGACACTTGAGGTTCCCTCAGCACACACCTGTCCTTGGTGATCACAGGACAACCTTGCCCTGCTAGAGGACCCACATGATGGGGTCACACAGATACGCAGCGGAACAGAGCCCCCTCCCACTGGCACTACCCTCCTGACATGTATTGCATGGGCTCTTCTTACAGAATATGTGGATCGAGAGAACCATCTACACTACGGCCTATAAACTTCCAGGAATCTTAAGGTGGTTTGAAGTCAAATCTGTCTTCATGGTAAGAATACACCCTAGAAGGAGTTTCCTGTCTCCCTTATCTATTGCATTTGACACCTCTCCCCCGTTTATCCTCAAGTATCTTGTGATTGCGATGGCCTGTTACATGCTATAGACCCTTCAGTGCCTGTCACCACCCTGTGTACCTCAGAGCATCAGTATTTCCCCATCTCCCCCCAGTATCTTCTTTCCAAAGCTGTGTGGCCACCCTCAGAGCTAGCCAACAGAAAAACCCATTCATTCTCAAAAATTAGCAATCTCAGCCAGAGCTGTACTGCTCCGTGAACTTTGCACCAAGGCCTCTTTCTGGCACTCTTGTTGTCATCCCCATGACAAATAACTTAGCCAATAGAATTTACTCATTTCAAGTGAGAATGTATTCCTCCTGGGACATATTTTTGAAAATACAATTCCCACTGTATTAACCAAACTTTGCCTTGCTGTGGGATGGGGTTATTTTGTTGTTTGGTTTGGTTTATGAATGGGTATTTTACTGTCATGTATATCCTTTGTCTATGCAATACCTGCTGGAGCCAAAAGAGAGGGCATTGTGAGTTGAGTGTTACAAATGACTTGTGAGCCACCATGGGGATGCCCAGACTCAAACCCAAGTCTCCTGGAAGAGCAGCCTGTTCTCTTAACCATGGAGCCATCTCTGACACCATGGAACAGTTTTATTTACATGAAACTCACATTTGTGGGGAGATACAAGATGATTTCACCAACGAAGCACAGAGTTCCACCATAGGCTTATTACCAGGACTGAAACATCAGATCTGTGACAATTGTCCACATAAGACAATCCCCTGAAAGGATAAGGGTGTGGTAGCCCACTTGGAAGCACGCTTGTCTTGTGTGCATGTTGGCTTCCATTCCCAACATACACTGGGTGTGGCAGTGCACACCTATAATCCTAGCACACAGGAGAATCCCAAGCCCCAGTGTAACCTTCAGCTGTATGTTGAATCTGAAGCCAGCCTGGGCTACATTATATTCTGTCTCAAGAAAAAAAAATCTAATTAAAATATGCTTTTGTTCATGTGCCGTTGCTGGGTTGGATCCCACATCAGGCGATGGCTCCTGCCATTCAATTAACAGTGAGTCCCTGAAACACCTGGTGATTTGGCGTAAGGACTTGGCTAAGCTTGCCAAACTGGCTCTTCCCTTCTGTATGTCCACCAATCTTTTTTTTCCAATGAGAACTCTGGGCCCTTCTATGAACACGTGTCACCACTCCACCAGACTTTTCCACCCCACTGCAGCTGAGATGGAGTCCCCCAATCCTTTCCTCAGGATCTGAGACCTCCATTCTTTGTCCCAAAGCAACCAAGGTAGATAGAAGGCAATTGTGCTGTCATACCATGAGACCATTTAGGGTGGCCATGCTAAGATCTGGAGGAAAGCCCACAACACTGCATTAAAATGCACAAAATGACTAAATTTTCATAACCTCAAATACCCGTGTTTTTCCAAAAGTCATGTGTTAGACAGAAAGGATACAGGAGGCCAGGGAGGCTTCCTCACCTGGGCACACAGTAGCTGGGTGATGCCCACCATCTTCTTTTCCTTGCAGGTAGAGATCAGCCCGTTGGAGAATGCCATCGAGACGATGCAGCTGACCAATGACAAGATCAGCAGCATGGTCCAGCAGCACCTGGATGACCCGGGCCTGCCTATCAACCCCCTGTCCATGCTCCTGAATGGCATTGTGGATCCCGCTGTCATGGGTGGCTTTGCCAATTATGAGAAGGCACGTGACACACCTGGGACAGCTTAAGCATTCAAAGTCCATTCCTGGGACCCAGAAGTTATTGTGGAGAGTCACCCTCACTTTCCAGAACTCTGGGGCTATTTAGGGTCTAAATATTCAATTCTGGAGACAAGCAAGAGTCCAGATGTTTACCCTAGAGAGGTAGCATAGGTACAATGGAGAGTCTCTGGCATTCCTTAATAGTAGCTCAGTGGGGGTGGGTAGAAATTGAATGGTACAGGCTAAGCCTGTTTTGCTCACCATAGTCTACTGCCTATTTATGCATTTATTTATGTCCTGTCCAGGACAGTTTTCCTAATGTAGCAATGATATTTTGAGCCACTAGGCCTGTGTGGTCCACAAGACCAAAATCATGTGTCTGTTGGCCCTACACAAAAGAAGCTTGTTGACACAGATCTAAACCTGAGACCAAAAGGGCTCTCCTGGTGAGCTGCCAATGATCGTGGAAGAAAAGTTAGTACCTTCCCAATGTTTCTGTCTTCCAGACAAATCTTTGTCTGGTTAGAATCAATAGAACAGAAGAATATCAGCTACAGAGGTGAACTTCCAGGCATTGGTACTGCTGAGAGGGTCATAGCCACTGCTACTCAATAGGACTAAGCAATCTAGGTCCAACGTGGCCTTTCTGGATTCCTAGCTATCTGTGTGCTCCGTGTATCTTAAACTCGGGGGAGGGTCCATCTATGGGCCTGTAAGGAGTGCCATAAGAGGGCTGTGGGGCTGGGTTGTGTGTGGTTCTCTTCCCAAGGCTCCTATACACAGTGCCATGATAGGCAATCACATGTGCTAAAAGGCTCTCCCTGTCTCCACAGGCTTTCTTCACAGACAGATACCTGCAGGAGCATCCTGAGGCCCATGGGCAGATTGAGAAGCTCAAGGACCTGATAGCCTGGCAGGTTTGTATATCTGGGAAAGGAAGATGGGTATCCTGGGCCTTTGGGTCAACACACTCACAAGGATAAAGTCACTCAAACACCCACAAAATTCTGGATTGCAAATGAACAAAATCTGTTGGGAAACCTTCGTCTGGCTGGAATTAATAGAAGAATATCAGATATTGAGGTGGACCCAGAGCTTCAAAAGCTCATGCCTTAGCCTCTGTGGTCCAAGAGTCGGGGG
>NC_034590.1:104580328-104606837 GCF_900095145.1 Mus pahari
GAGAGAGAGAGAGAGAGAGAGAGAGAGAGAGAGAGAGAGAGAGAGAGAGCTATAGGTAGCTGCAGCCTGCCCACCCCTTCGACTGTGAGGAGGCAGCTCCAGAGGATGAGTGTCCTTGTTTGTGTTTGCCCAGGTGTAGTTCTGAATGTTAGATTGCTTCCATTCTTGCTTCTAGGCTGAGCCCTTCTTGCCTATCTACTTCAAGAGTAGGGAGCTGCAGAGGGCCCCTTGTATTCCTCTGGTGTCTGTGCTCCCCAGAACCCCTGATCTGGATGGTCTAGACTTACACCTTCTACCACTGGAGCAACTTGCTAGAGGTTTCCACACACGGGCAGGAAGGATGTGCTGACACCATGATATTCATGAGGTGTAGCCCCACTAGCCAGAGTGCAGAAGGTAGGGAGTGGGCCACCCTGTGCTTGAGTTAGGAATGTGCCCACTCTATAGGAGGTAGAAAGCTAGCTAACTTCTGTTAGAGTTGGACAGGTGTCCAGGCTGTGTGCATGGCTAAGCCTGGCCCTAGACTCTTGAGTGAGCCTAAGGAAATCTCGACTCAGCAGAGATGCTCCTGTTATGAGACCTTTCCTTCATTCTGTACTGACTCCTAAAGGAGTCTCATACTTGGGATGTTTCTGTCATCAGCACATTGACCAGTGAGACCACTTAGAGTGTGGGCCTGAGTTATGGCTGATAGCAAAGTTGGACTTCTTCTAAATTTGCATCTAGATGACTTGATTGTCACAGCTCTGATATGTGTGTGCGCGCGTGCGCACACACACACACACACACACACACACACACACACCAGTTCTAGTTGTGTCCCTTGAGTCTTGAGTCTTCCCTTAGCTTCCAGCATCTGCCCTTCTGCTTTCAGTCTGCCTGAACCTGATGACTCTAATCTAAGAAACTCTCTTGAGTAGAACTGTATATGATTGGTTCTTTGGTGTGTCTTATTTCACTCAGCATAATGACTTCAAGGTTTGTTCATGTTGTAGCTTTTGTTAGATTATCTTTTTGTGAGGCCATGCAGCTATGCCACAGTTTATCTATGCATCTATCTGTGAGGATTTGGATTGTGTCTACCTGGAGGCTGGTCTGACTAACAATGAAATGAGCACAAGTTCACAGATGCCTGTGATCGATCCCTTTGCTTCCTAGACTCTGCATATGCTGAAGACTGGATCCTCTGTATTGTATAAAATTCTAGGTCTGAGGTTTTCAGCCATTACCAAACTTATCTCCAGTACTGAATCATCTTAAACACCAAACAACTGGAATCCAAGATTCCAGTGTCTGAGTCTTCACCAAGATTTGTTATTATTTGTGTTCTCTTTTTTATATCATGGTCATTGTCATGTATGTGCAGCTTTAGTATATTCATATTTTAAGAGACTTACATGAAGAAAAGATATTCTGATTTTTGTCACAAATCTCTTGAAATCTGATTGCCCTGCAATTGTTTTGTGACATAAGATCCCTCTGAACAAGAAGGGAGAGATACTATTGGCCAATATAGTTTCTTCACTCAGAATGTAAGTCATATCCCCAGTCTCCCTGTGACTTTGATGATGATGATGATGAAGAAGAAGAAGAAGAAGAAGAAGAAGAAGAAGAAGAAGAAGAAGAAGAAGAAGAAGAAGAAGAAGAAAAAGAAAAAGAAAAAGAAGAAGAAAAAGTTGTTTAATTTTTGGATGATTCCATTTGAGTTCCTAGAAATGCAGGGGGCACAGAACTCAAAATACCCCAGAACGCTGTAACACAGAAACTAGTTTGGTCTGCAGAAGTTCTATTGATTTTTTCCCCCCCTGTAAGCTTTTACAGCAAATTGGATTCTATGAGTTTCAAGTCATACAGAGGAAAATAATTTGTTCCCCAGAGAGAGACTTTATGCCAGCACCATGTCATCGCCCCTAATAACTATATTAAAAGATGAATTTTAAAACAGCTCATGGGAAAGTTGAAAGAAAGTGTGTTTTCTAGCAACTTCATTAAATCAAAGAGAAAGGGAAAAATACATATTCAGAACATTACCTGTGATTTTGCTCTCATTTGCAAGTGTTTTGATAGCTTCTATCAGTAATTGAGTTGTATGTTCATTAAAAAAAATGAGAGCTTTACAGTTAGCCTTGTTCACATTTTGCTCCTTCCTTTATTCAGTTTGGCTTTTTCCAGAAATTCTCTCTAGGGTTTCTCCTGGGAGGAGTCCCAGGGCTTGCTGGCTGAGTTACATCACAGGTACATGGCCGTAGACAAGCATGTTTCCCGTACTTAGAGTTCCTGTGAGACTGGCTGGCGGGCCCTGGCCTGCTCTTTAGCTCCTCTTCATGATTCTGAACAGTGATGGCCTGGCCCTCAACAGCTGGGAGACTGGTCATGATGCAGGCTGCCTGGAGCCTGCAGACTTTGATACCCAGGCAGAGGTACTTCCTCAAAGGCTCAACTCTCTCTGTCTTTCCTCAAACACACCTGCAGAGTGTCCAAAGATGAGCCCACGCCTTCTCCTATTAAACTGCTACATGCCGTACTTATTTTCTTTGAAATGCACAGAGATGAGAGAGCAACCTCACTCCTCATCCCCAGCTGACAACAGGCACTGTCCTGTCTGCAGGGGCTGGTGCCCTCCGAGCAATGAACAAAGCTGTCAAAGGTTCCCTGCTGCCGGCAAGGCTTGGACCTGTGCAGGGCCCACATAGCACAATGCTGAAGGTTCACTTAGAACAACTGGAGGTGTGGCTGGGAAAGCTTCCTCTTTCTTCCAGAGTCTGGGGCTCTTTAGAAATAACAGGTTCCGAAATGTACCCATAGTGACTCAAGCTGTGGGGCACAGTTTCCGAGTCCTGTGGCAATTGTGGCAATCCTGAATGAGGCTAGGAATCTGCCTGCCAAAGATATTTTGAACATATGGAACAAAAAGGCCTTCAGGCCCCAGGTTTATGGTCTTTCTTTGTATATTAAGCATCTCATACACTGGACTGAGCTCCACAAATAGCATTTTATTTCCTTCCATTTAGAACCACAGCCACAGCTCAGATCCAAATAGCAGAGGCCAAATCCTATTCTCTGAGAAGGCTTTATCTGCTCAGTGTCAGGGACGACTGAGAGTGACTGGCAAGTTCTCTCACCTTGTGCTGCTCGCCTGCCAAAGCAGTCCCTGTGCAAACAGGGACCTCAGCTCTCACTCTCATCTACCAAGTAGCCTCTTTGGTACAAAGGGTAACTTTATCACCCCAGCCCTCACCACCACCGCCACCACAAACCCCGGGGTGATTGGATCAAGTTTTGCACATTTGAAACAAGTTATTCTAAATCAGAACAGATCTTAGTATCAAGAATGACTGCGGTGTCACCTAGAGACAGCCTTCCCACACATGTTTGCCTCCCCTTTTCCACAGACAACACATTTGCCATGCCACCCAAAGCTGTCCCAGCAGATCCTTGTCACCCCCCCCCCTTCAAACTCCCCTACCCCAAGTCAGAAATCAGGAAGCAAAAGACTAGCAATGAACACTTCTTAGGCCGGTCCTGAGTGCATGGTAGCAAGCCCTGGGAAAGCTGCCATCCACAGAAGGAATTCATGTGAGTGATGAAAAGGCCTTGTCTGTTTTGAGGAAGCTCACCTGCACACAGGTCTTGTGTGATAACCGGACAGAAATGGATAACAAATGGTGTGTGTCTTGGGTTTCGGCCCAACCGTCAGCATAACTAACTTTTGTGTCCCTGCCTCCTGAGCAGGCTGGGTACTTTGAATATGGGGGTGTTTGTGTGCCCCTCCTCTCCTGGAGTACAAGAGAAGAAGCAGCTGTGTGCTATATATGGAAGCAGATACAGCTCATGAGTGGATTCATCTTGCTAAGATTCCTTGAGTTTATTCACATGAAATTCAATTGTATACTTATTATTCCTCTCCCTAATAAATATGCTGGTTCAGATTGGTATTCTATCCTATTAGGAAAATATGTTTTTAATCAGTATTTTTATTTAATTATAAATTATTAAGAGGAAGCCTCTTAGCTTGATTGCATTGAAGACTGACTAACTTCCAGACTGGGTCCTAGGGGAGAAGCAGAGGCCAGGGACAGAATGGAGCCTCTTCTCATGGCCAGCCTCTAGCCACAGTTGCTCCAGGGGTCTCTGCCACTGAGAAAATGAAAATGTCTCATGTGACAGGTTTTAAAGGTCAGCATCGCTTCTACTGTTGGAAGTGAAGTGTTGGCATGGATATCTTGTGACAGTAGTGTCGTCAGAGAAGTGATTATTTTTGGTTTTAAGGGAGAATAAATATAGTTTTCCTTTCCACATGAGAATATCCATCAGGACTATAGATGGCCTGTAACTGGACTGTTACGTTTGCGGTAGGCTACTCAATTGCCTATAAATACAGTATATCCTCAGCTGACAAATGAGCCGTGGCGTGACCTTTTGCTACCAGAACAAGATATATGTGAACACATTCAAAGCACAACTGTCCCCCAGACTCCGTTGAGAAAACACTGGTGTTGAGTCTGTTCTGGGACTGATTGAGTAACAAGACACCTCCCACCCCCACCAAGTAGCAGAATGCATTACTCATGGGGTGCTCCACCTTGGAAATGATGCCCCTCCAAATCCCAGGCAATTCTTCTTTAAACATTTTCATCTCTGGGGGTGGGGGGTTGGGAGTGGCCTGTCTGCCATTGATGAGTTTAATCAGTCACTCTGATTTGGGAACAAAAGCAGGTGCAACCAGCTTGCTGTTGCTGCCTCCTGCTGTGTACTGCTCCATCTAAATCAGCCCGTGCCCCTCCCAAATCAGGAACATCACCCTGTGTATTTCAGATTCCATTTTTGGCTGAAGGGATCAGGATTCATGGAGACAAAGTCACAGAGGCGCTGAGGCCATTCCACGAGCGCATGGAAGCCTGCTTCAAGCAACTAAAGGAAAAAGTGGAAAAGCAGTATGGCGTGAGGACCATGGTAAGCGGGCGGGTCCACAGAAGAGTGTCCGACCGGAGTGGAGGGGCTGAGGCCTCTGGGATTTTAGGGATCCCAGCCTCCTTACCAAGCTCACTTTATGAGATTTGTTAATTTCCGAGTACCTCATTCATCTTCTCTGAGTAGTGTGCTGTGCAGGTTGGGGGGGGTCTCCATAGGAATAGTTAAAGAACTCAAAGGAAGCAGGGAAGATCTAGAGTTTGGCAGGTAGTGGTGGAAAAAATCTTGGAGCACCACAAACAGGTGCAACAGAATCAACAGATGAAGAAAGGCCCTTATGGTGGGAACCACACACGCAACAGACACACAGAGAAAAGGACCCTCTGAAGCAGACAGGGAACTCGAACCCAGAAACCGAGTTTCTTCTCAAGAGCAGAAGATTTTTAGATCTCTGCAGAGTCTTCTGTCTCGAATTTAAGGTCAATTTAGAGAAAGGAAGGCTGTTTTGTTCACAATTGTGTCCTGATCAGGCTTTGAACTTGCTGAGTCAGTCTATGGGGGCGGGGGTGGGAGTGGGAGGTGGGGAGGTGCTGCTGATGGTGGTAGAGAAAGTCAGCAAGTCCTTTGTTTTAAAGTACCAGGCTTTTGTCTCAGGTCAAGTGGATGGGCACTAAGCCAGTGTTAGAAGTTTACCGCCTTTATTACCTGGCCATGGCCCTTCTCCCTGTCTGTCAACCTACCAGGGAACCTGGCTAACTCCTAGTCACTCAAGGTCATGGAGAAATTTCACAGAGGTCCTTAGGACTCAGCTGTGTATGCCCTGAGACATGCCATACACAGAGAGCTGTGTAACGCTCAGGCAGTAGCACTCGTAGTATCCCAAACAGAGATGGACTCAATGCCCAGCTCGATGCTGGCACCTAAGAACATGACCAGTAGGCTCAGGGAGACGAAGGCTTTATTAGTAGCAGGTTTTCCTTGAAAGCATGAGGTTCAAAGTTCAATCCCCCTAATGCCATGTAAAATAAAATAAAACCAGGCATGATGGCCCATACATGTAATACCAGTGCTTGGTAGGCAGAGATATACAGATCCCTGTAACTCACTGGCCAGCCAGTACTGCCTACTTGGAGAGATCTAGGCAAGGTTAGAGATCCTGTCTCATAATAGAAGGTAGAGAGCATACATGTTCACCCATCAGAATACACACACACACACACACACACACACACACTGGCCTGGAAGGGAGAAGAGATGGGTTACTGATGATCTAAACTGTTGCTAAATAAAAGCTTAGCCATTGCAAGAGGTAGAAATGGTAGAAATGATCCAGGCTGGGAGGTAAGCAGGGTTTTGAGTGGCAGGCCAGAGGCCAGTGCAGACAAAGGCATACACTTAAGAAGAGCACCAAAGGCTGAATTTGGAAAAGCAAGCGGCCTTCAAGAGCCAGAAGCACCACTCAGGGGCAGTAGGCTGTGCTCACAACATGGAGCTGAATGGCTCTGGTGATGTATGTGTTCCTGCAAAATTCACAGATTGGGGCTGGGGTCAGAAGCGTGACAGATGAGCATCTTTGATCCTCAGCAATGCAAAGAGAGCTACAGATATACTATTATAGACAAGCCCCCACTGAGCATGCTCATGGCGGAGCCAGTGTCTCTATTCCCATTGGTCAGTGCTTTGTCACAGACCCAGCAGGACATGAGCCTGACAGGAGGAATTGAGCCTGGACTCTGGTCAGTAAACCCAGCAGAGGAGAACCTGAGACTGACAGCCCGGTGGGAGCCCCTGCAGGTAAACAGCTAGGATACAGGGTGCCTCCCCTGCTGTTTTGGAGGATCCTTCTGCAAGACAGAATCCTCGAGCAGCACTATTGATAGCTTGGAGCCTGCGGCTTGTCAGCATCAGGGCTAAGTGGCAGGTTTGTGTGTGTGTCGGAAGGCAGCTCTTTCCAAGTTTCGGGCTGCTTTGAAGTTTTCTAAGAATGAAGTGCGTGTGCAGGCTCCAAGTTTTTAACTAAGTTCAATGCTTCCTATTTTATCAACCCTTTATTGAATCTTCCACAATTAAAGAAACCTATTGATCTTGCCTGTCAGTTTTTACATCCCTTCTCTGCTATGAAATACCACTGAGAAACCTTGCTATAGGGTATAGGTCAAAGTAGAAAGCGAGGTCAGGAGGGTGGTGGTGGGTTGGGGTGGGGTGGGGGGACAAGGGGGATGTGTAAAGATGAAGGATGTCTTTTCAGACATGTTTCCCTTGTATCCTGGCACCCATCATTGGCTAAAGTCAAGCAATTTCTATATCACCTTCTCCATACATCATGCTTCTCTGGGTGGGGGCAACGGGACATCCCACCCAGCGGGGCTTTCAGAGCATGATCTGTAGACAGAATTCAGGAAGCATTTGTCCTCATGGCTACTAGGAGGCAGGGAGCAGTCTTTATGAGTCCTACTCCATCCTGGGGCCCAGAATGAGGCTCTGCAGCCATCCTTTCTAGGTAGGCAGTGGTTCAGGCTGCAGCTTGTCATTCTCTGAGGGATGTGGTCATAAAGGCAGGCTGGAAGGCACCTGTCTTGTTCTACCTACTTTGGAAACCTACAAGCATATCAGAATACTTTGAAAAGCAATATCATATCATCCTCTTTCCAAAAGGATAGGCTTTAAAATAATAATAATAATAATAATAATAATAATAATAATAATAATAATAATAAAAACCCACAGAAAAGACATAAAGCATTTTGTTGATGTTTCGAAACCATCCTAAGCTCCAGAGAAGCAAGCACTAGACACCCCCAGACACCCCCCTGACTGTGCAGTGCAAGGGCCTCTCCCGCTGGCTACTCTGTGCCGTCTATATCGTCAATTCTGTAGATCCAAGGTGACACCGCTTCCTGGATGAACACTGAGCTGGTTCCCAGAAACCCCCAGAATAGAAATGCCAAGCACTTGTCTCTGCCTTTGTTTCCCCCAGCATGCAAAGGCATCTGTTTTCTCCTCCACGTACATGAAACCTTTTTATTCTGTTTCCTGTCCCTCCTGTCCTCTTCCTAAAGTCAGATGCGGGCCAGAGGACCTTGCTTGGCTCTGCTCTTTTCTCCACTCCTCCTCACCTGAACCAAACCACCATTCAGACCATGTGCTGGTTGGAGCTCCAAGCCTCTCTCTCCAGGTGGCCCCTACACCCTTGTGGGGTGTCCTCCACCCCACAGCCCAGTACTTCAGTCTACACCCATCAGCTGCAGCATCCAGTCATCTATCTCCCCTACTGGCTTTGATGGCACCTCCAGCCCAGTGCTGGGCCTCTTTACCTGGAGGAGACTCAGACCAGGCCCCTGCTCCTGTACTGCTTCTCATGGCATCAAACCTGACTGCCTTCAGGGCAGCATAAAGCCTGAGTCTCCAGTCCCTAGGTGGAGACCAAAATACACTTACCTCTCTCCCTTCCTCATGAACTCACCTCCATCCAATCACCTGACCGTGATTCATTGTGTAGTCAACATTCATGGTCATGAATGAAAAGCATACTTCAGCCAGAAAGAAAAGATGCAAAATTCAGTGCTAGAGGGCAAGGCCCGAGAGTCATTCTACCTACGAAGACCAAAATAAATTTTCCGTTCAGATACCAAGGCAACAAGAGGACAAAGGAAGCTGCCACTAACCTTGTACCAAGCCTTAATACCGTCATATGCAGTCATTGTTAATCTTCACAATGGACCCACAATGGGGAGATGGCATGTCTTTTAAAAAGCTCACAGTGGTTCCTTGGTTTGCACATGATCACACAGTTGGTGCATGAGACAAAGATCTTGCCTGTTCTAACACTCTACTCCTAACCTGTTTGGCCCTGTGGCTGGAACAGGCAGACAGCAAGACACTCTTGTTAGTTTGGCTTTGAGCTACCTGTTGGTTCTGCGTGAGATTCTAGTTGGTTCAGATGGAACAAGTGAAAGGCCTCTTAGTTCTAGATTTCTCAGACTCTACTCAATAAAGAAATGACTAATGGTCCAGAAGAGCCCTTGGCTCTCCTCTGTGAGTCCCTGTAAATACAAATCTCCAACAGGGCTCCTGTCTCCTGTTTCAAGGATCCTTCCCATGACCTCCTCCTTCTCTTGTATATCCCAGTGCATGTGCACATTGGTTATGTGCCAGCCCTTGCTGGTGGACAGCAGGCGGATGGTCCACTTGAAGTCCGAAGGTGACTTGGTCTGACCTTTGTACCCTATGACCCCCAGTGGCCTCCTTCTGTACATGGAACATACAAACTGGATATTCTCAGGAATGGGTCTCAGAGTTCCAGGACAACCCTACCCACATACCATATAGGTCAAGTTTCTTCCCAGCTCTTGGCTTGGCATGGTCTCCTTGGCTTCTCCTTCCCCTGCCCAGGTGGTGGTGAGACACAAGGCAACATCACCCAAGTTACAGGAGTCAGCAGAGCCTGACATTCTCTTGCCTTCCTTTCTTTCCCCAACCAGTATGCCCAATGGATAGTGATAAAGTCGAGCTTGAAACACTTGCAGTAGAGTCAGAAAGACCATCTCTCCCCAACTAGAGGAGATGTTTGGAGATGTAATCACCTTCAACAACTGATTCTCCACCTCTAGTCCTGTAGAAGAATGGCCAAAGACAGTGTGCATCTGAAAAGGCCAACGATATGACCAGGTCTCACTTAAAGCATAAAGTGAGTTAAAGGCTGAGGGCCCATTGGCCTCAAAGATACCAGAGAGTAACTGACATCTCAGGTGGGTAGGATGGCGCTTGGGTGGTAATGAGCAAGTCAGAATGGACCTAGGCAGAACTCTACCCTGAATCAAAGGAGAAATAGCTACATCCCTGGGACTAGCCGAAGGCAAAGGGGAAACCTTACAGATCAAGGTATCATTCTGCATACCCAGCAGCACTTCAGAAGGGATGGGAAGAGTGCAGAGTGCGTGGTGTAGATATCAAGTCTCCAGGTGTCCTGTAGAAAACATTTAGCACATAGGGAGAATCTACTAGTCACCCTACCCCTTATAACTTCCTCCTCATGGCTGATTAATCATAGTCAATATCCATGGAGATGCCCTCTGGCACTAAGTTTAAGACTCTGTGCTGGCAAACATGATGCTGATCACCTTGAGCCAGTGGCCTGCACCGCACCAGGGCTCACTTGCTTGTTTTGTAAATAAAGATTTATTAGCAGACAGCCCCATTCCTTTCTGCATCATATTTAATCAACACCTTGCTACCTCCAAGAGCTGTGACTGTAATACAAACCAGCTGTCCTGTAGGTGATTAGCTGTATACCATGCCAGCAGCATCCTAGGGTATGGGGAGCCTGATACAACACAAGAGGAGTGACATTCAGACATGGGATTTCTGTCAGCCCAAAGAAAGCATTTGTGAAGCAGCTGTGATCCAGATGTGCCAACATCTGGCTTCAGGCTCAGGTACACTGGTATTTCCTAGCTAATTAGATGTAGATACATGCTGTATCCAGTGCACATTGGGTTTTTTGTTTGCTTGTTTGTTTGTTTGTTGGTTGGTAATGTACAGCAAGTTGTCAGGGAGAGACTGGAAAATTCCCTTTAGTGACTATGTTCTTAGAATGTGTCACTGGGGCCTCTTCCTGAAAAGGAGAGACCCATAGCCTGGCCAAACCTTTCTCCCATCTCCCTTGCTCAGCCAAGAAGACCCGACTCTAGTGTGAGGAGGCAGCCTCTGTAGTGAGAGCTTTGAGCCAATACAGCTCTGTGAGTCTGGGCATCTGACTCAGGTGTTACTGTGCAGCTGGACAAAGGTCATACAAAGATCTTACGCATTTTTAGTCACATTCTAGACGCACTGTGCTTTAAACTTCCTGGTGAGTAACACCACTGAAGGACAGGTTGATTTGTCTAGCAGAAGAAATTTATATTTAAAATTAAAAGGCCAAGAAGGTTCTTTCTGGTGTTCTTATCAGTTGATTCAGGTCTCAAAGGATGTTGAAACTGTCTTCATTGTTTTTCTCCTCAGCTCAGAACAAGAAAAGAAATGGTTTATGAAGTGTGGTCCCATACGGTCCTTCAGCACAGGGATCTGACCACAGTGGCCTGGGCCTTAACATGCTGTCTTCTTCTTTTCTCAGCCCTCAGGCTTGGATGACAGGAGAGGAAGCCGTCCACGTTCCATGGTGCGGTCTTTCACCATGCCATCATCCTCCCGGCCCCTGTCAGTGGCTTCCGTCTCTTCTTTCTCCTCTGACAGCACTCCTTCCAGGCCGGGCTCTGATGGGTGAGTGGGTTCAGCAGCTGGGAGTCCTGGTAGGGACGCTGGGCACCCCGTAGGGTTCCATCCATATTCTGGGATTGTACAGCAATCCGGGTCACGCTGTTTTGAAAACTGAGAGCCTCCATGGTGGTACCTGATTATGTGGTTACTGTGCCCTTGCTCTAAGTAGCATTGCCAGAAAGGTGTCTGCCAAACCTTAAATTTCTAGTGAGCATTTAATTCTCAATGCATCTCAACTCTTCTACGGTCCCAACCATGCCAACTGCCGAAGCCAGGCTGATATCACTGGATAACTTGTGTGTGTGTGTGTGTGTGTGTGTGTGTGTGTGTGTGTGTGTGTGTGTGAGAGAGAGAGAGCACAGAATTGTTTATTTTTTTTAAATTGTTTATTGTTTTTTAAAAATATTTATTTTTATTTTATATATACAAGTATATATATATATATATATATATATACATACACACACACACATACATGCATACATACATATATACATATATGTGTGTGTATAGGTATATATATCCACCACATGCATGCCTGGTACCCAGAGAGGCCATCAGAGGGCATCAGATCCCCTAGAACTGGACTTGCAGATGGCTAAAGCACCATGTGAGTGCTGGAATTGACACCCCCCCCCCAAAAAAAATAACCCAGTACATACACCAGGTCCTCTGAAAGAAGAGCACATGCTCTTCACTGCTGAGCCATCTCTCCAATCCCAGATTTATATACTTTTTAAAGAGAAATTCTGTTTAAGTTAAATACTTGTGAGAAAAACTTGCTTTCTTTTACTTTATTTGGCTATCCTGCAGAACAGAAATCACATTCTTTTTCCCCAATTTTTAAATTATAGTTTGTTGCACCATTAAAACCACCTTTAAGAGTAGGCAAGTAAAGCTGGTAAAGGTACTTGCTGCCAAGTCTGATCCCTGAGACTCATATGTGCAAAGAGAGAACTAATTCTAGCAAGTTGTCCTCTACACACACACACACACACACACACACACACACACACACATGTACATGTACACAATAGATAAATACTGATTAAAATTAAAGAAAAACACTGTTAAATATATAAGTATACATACATTCACACTGCTGTACACTGTCCTAGAACTCTTTCATCATACAAACTGAACCTCACCCCATTAAACCTTGTACCCACCTCCTTTAGATCCCAGCAACAGCCACTGTACTTTCTGGCATTGAATTTACCCAATCTAGCACATATAATGTCCTGTGAGGTCTCTTAGAGAGCCCCGTACAAAAACTAAAAGCAGGTATGAACCTCCTGGTTTACAAGCTAATTCATGAGCCCTCAGTGTGGTTTGAACATTAGCTCAGATGGTTGTAAATACCACCTTGATACTTGTATTTTTCTGTTGTTTTTAAGTGACAAACCATGTAGAATTTCTTCTTCTGCAAAAAGAAGAAAATTTCACATACAGTTTACACATCATTGAAGAAACTGTGAGCATTTAGTTTTACACAGTGGTGTGTTTCTCCTAGCCCTTTCTGTTGACAGTTTGTCACTATCAAACCTGAAGACTCCTGGTCCTTATATACAGACACAGCCTACCAGAGAATATCAGGGGCCCTTCAGTTCTAAGTGCCTTTTCTTGCCAGCAGTTCATGCACCTGATGGAGAACTGCAAAATCTACC
Organism: Mus pahari; assembly: GCF_900095145.1. Taxonomy (NCBI): domain Eukaryota; kingdom Metazoa; phylum Chordata; class Mammalia; order Rodentia; family Muridae; genus Mus; species Mus pahari. The sequence goes on from NC_034590.1 coordinate 104,593,162, forward strand.
CATGTTCTTTCCTTAACAGTAATTTTTATCAGTGTCTGTTATTTAGGCCAACCCCATATGGAAATTCTCCATTTCAAGGGGTTTAAATCATCTGTGCCTGTCACTTAGAACAAGATAGCTAAAGAAATTTAATGCAGCTTCCCTTCAAGAGAATCCCCAGGCTAGTTAGGAAAAGGGTTTTATATTCCCGAGAACGCAGGGGTTAGGTGGAAATTGATGGAGAGGTTTTAGATGGAGTGGCGTATTACAGTCAGCTCACCCAGGAGGCGTTTGTTCAACCTTTAACTGGAAAGTGTCTCTATTAGAGCCCAGGGTTTGTGCTCATTCTTGGGTTGCCATGCTTTGCTGTCTGACTAATACAGACAAAATGAGGCTTGATCTCAAGTGGTACAGGTGACATGCAGGATAAAGTTCATCCTGACTGCAGTGGTTTGTCCCTCCGAAGGCAAAGCAGTGTACCTGTCTCTCTTGAGTTCCTTGAACACTCTCCCAGACAGACTGCAGAGCTCTCCTCCTAAGGTCCAGAGGGGACCATAAATTTGCCTTTTGCCTATTTAAATTGTCTCAAGTTCAGAAAAACACGGACTAAAGTGATGACATTTCTTTATTGTTGCTTCTAATATTCTAGATATAACACTTCATGTGTCATGATGTTGATTTGATACAGATATATAAATAAATATAGACAAATATATAAGTGTATTTTGTATATAGATGATATATAAATATAGATGATAGATAGATAGATAGATAGATAGATAGATAGATAGATAGATAGATAGATAGATAGATAGGCAGATAGGTGGACAGATGGATGGATACATCAGAATGCCTTTATTTTACTTACTTTTGTCTTACTGTGATAAAATACCCTGACAAAAAATTAACAAGGAAGGCAGGATGAGGTTAGCACACAGTTCTGGAAGGTCATCATGGACAGGAAGGTGTGACAACAGGCAGGAAAGGCAGGAGAGCAGCAGCAGGAGGCCATCACATTGTACTCAGATAGCAGAGGGTGGGGGCAGGGGTAGGGGGAGAGGGAGAAACACAGAGATGCAGAGAGAGAGAGAGAGAGAGAGAGAGAGAGAGAGAGAGAGAGAGAGAGAGAGAGAGAGAGCAGAGAATAGGAAGTAAGTCAAGGCTATGAACCACCAAAGCATACTTCTTCCTAAAGATTCTATAACCTCTGCAAACAGTACCTCCTACTGGGGACCAAGCATTTAAATACATGAGTCTGTGGGGAATATTTCTCATTCAGACTGCCAAGCCTTCATGATCAAAGACAAGAGTTGATGTGTATATCACCTGCCATTTTTAATAGTTTTATTATGGGAATTTTTCAGGCATGTTGAGTATGGACTAAATACTATCATAGGATGTCTTACCCAGCAGCTAACCTTCACATTATAAACTACCTTCCTCTTTTGTTCCACCTGTATCTCCCCTAGTCCCAACTTCATCTTTATTCTGTAACAAGTCTTAAGCATCATACCTTGTTACCTGTTGATTCCTCCATGTGAGTTTCTAAATGATGAGGAGTCCCCTTTAGAAAGCGTAACTGTATTCTTTAACATCATGTAAGATAATTGATATGAATTCCTAATCATGATGACATTCATATCAATTTCTCATTTGATATGCATGTTTTTAGTTTATTATTATTTTTATCTTGCATGTGTGTGTCTGTGTGTGTGTGTGTTTACATGCATGCATACAGGCATGCACATGCCATTGCGGGCATGTAGCAGTCAGAGGAACACCCGCCCTGCTCGTTCGTCTTCACCTTCCACCTTGTTTGAGACGGGTTTCTTTCTGTTGTTCAGCACTATGTGCAGCAGCCTAGTTGTCCCTGCACTTCTAGGTATTCTCCTGCCTCTGCTCCCGCCTCACTGTGGGAGTGCTAGGATTATGATGGGTGGCATAGCCATCCCCATGTGGGTGCTGTAGATTTGAGCTCAGGTCCTCACAGCTGCACAAACACTGTACACACCACACCGTCTCCCTGGCCCTACTACACATTTTTTTAAAGTTTGTTTGAAGCGAAAACTGAATGAAGCCCTCACCATACCCTTGGTTGGAATTATCTCCTTAAGTCTCGCAATCCACTTTTTAAAAACTGTCATTGTCTTTGTAATTTGTTGAAAAAAATCCAAATTGCTTACCTTTCTGTGTCTGCACTGAATGGATCGTATTGATTTTGCACCCTGCAGTGTGGATGCTGTCTGATGTGTGTCTGTCTTCCCTATTATCAGCGTATTGGGAGTTGAATCTAGAGGTCTGGTGTGATTCAGGTTTGATTTGGGGCCAGCTAACCTTATAGGTGACAACAGGTCCTTCCCCTCAGGGGCACGTCAGAGCTGATTTTCTCTCTTGGTGATGTTAATGACCATTGGTGATCTATGCTCAGATTTAACACCATTACAGTTTAAATTGCATGTACCCCTCACCAATGAATGCCATTCCAGAGCTCTGTTAGACTGGGAGAGGCAACATGTGTGTAACACAGTTCTTGCACTCTGTGGTATTCATCTCCTCCAGCAGATATCATATGTGCATTCGTGGGAGGGCGGTTCGTGTGTTCCTGCATGCATCTTGAGTGTGTGCTCATGTCCAAGCGCAGTCTGTACATATGAAGGCTGAAGAACCTGATCAAGTTATTACTGCTATGGGTCTAGTACCTTGGTGGTTTTTAAGCTAAGGTCTCTTATTGGCCTTTAGCTAAGCCAGCTGGCCAGCAAACCTAGAAGAAGCAAGCACACACTGCCACATTGGCCTTTTCCATGTCAGTTCTGAGGAGCAGGCTCAGGTCCTTGTGCTTGTGTAGCAAGCATTTAACCAAAGGAGCCACCTCTCTAGCTGGGTGCTTTGTTAGGATACAGACATCATTCCCAATGGGTCACAATACATCCAAAGACCCCTGCTGCCTCTCTCTTTGAACCATTCCTTTCCTCGTAGAAGTCTGTGGTTACCAGATAGCCTGGTGCATGCTGCCTGACTTTACATATCTGTGCTTGGGGAAAGAGCAGTGACTGCCCTGCTAAGACATTACTTTAGATACCTATTTCTTTTAGATTTGCTCTAGAGCCTCTGCTGCCGAAGAAGATGCACTCCAGGTCCCAGGACAAGCTAGACAAGGACGATCCAGACAAAGAGAAGAAGGACAAGAAGAAGGAGAAAAGGAACAGCAAACACCAAGAGATATTTGATAAGGAATTCAAGCCCGCTGACAGCTCCCTGCAGCAGTCTGAGGCCGTAATCCTTTCTGAAACGGTAATTTAACTGTAGATCGGAAGAGCTCTGCAGGGGTGCCTGGGACCCACCTAGGCTCTGCATCTAACCGAGAGGGCTGTCAGTTGGATTTTATTGAATTTTTGCAAAATATAGCAACTTAAAAGCCCGAGGTCTTCTCATCTCTGACCTCAAATAACCCAACCATCAGAGACACAGAGCTGTGCTGTCTTTTCTCTGAGGGCACATGCTGTCTTGGCCTTTATCCTCTTTTAGAGGGGCTAGATAGGTCAGTCCCCTGCAGGGACCTCATGTGTCTAGGCGCCTTATAGCTCTGTTGGACTTGGTGCCCTTGTGTCCTAGCACCTCAGAGAACAGAAGCGTACTGCTTTCAAAAGCTGTACTCACTCATGGATAGCAAATGTCCTCTCTACCCCTTCCTGACTAGCATCCTTAAGTCTTAGTCACTGCCTGAGGGTTAGAATCTGCTCAGCTTCTACCTGGTGAGGTGACTCCATTCTAGATGCTCTCAGTTTGATCCCTTGCATCCACTTGGTAGATGAAAATTGACTCACACAAGTTGCCCTGTGACCTCCACACATATGCCATGACATGTACAGATACATGCAAACATAGGCATGTATGCACGCCTATACAAATGAATAAAGTAAACGTAAGCACGCTTTCATCCCACGATGAGTCTTGAGTCTATGCATCCCAGAAACACACCACAGTGTTTAGGGTCTACATGTAGAAATGAGGTAGAAAATGTTTCAGAGAGACAGACAGACAGATACATCAGTGTCCAGACTGACATAATCCGAGAGCCACTTCTCCTAGTCATGGATAGCACTTGACAGGGAAGTGGCCCAGAACATATGTCTTGGGCAGCAGCTCCATTTTGGCTGCAATTAAGGGCAGTTTCATCAAAATGCTGATCAAGGTATACTTGTTTTTAATTCACTTTACATCCTGATCAAAGTCCCCCTCCCTTGTCTCTTCCCAGCCCCACCCGTACAAACCCCTCCCTCCACTGGAGTCATACTTCTTTATAAGCCACGCCAGAACATGTCGGAGAGCACGTCCCGGTACCAACAACTGTCATATGCATGCTGCTTGCTCTACTCAAGGTGGTAGGCAGAGATGTAGGTGCCAGAGCCAAGAAGGCTGTTGCCTCTCAGCCTTGTGGACATGCACTGTCACTGGAGCTGGTCTCTGATGGCTCTGTGCAGAGACTGGTGGCCAAGGGCATCAGGCCCAGGAAGCACTGGTCAAGGCTGGCCTTAAATGCCTGGGTTCTGGGCCTCAGGATGTACATGAAATGATCAACCACTCTGCCTTTTCTGCCCACTGTTTCAGAAAGCCGGGCTTCTAGACACCCCCACAAGCTGAAATCTCCTCTCCGGACACACAGCTCCCTAACTAGTTGGCTCAGCTTCCTTCTTAGACATATTTACTCAGGGTCAGGCACTTTGCAGTCCTTCAGACATTTTTATTTAAGCTCTGTTTTAAGATATTGAAACTGGGCCTGAGAAACATAGAGCCAAGTAGCAGAAAGGACCACAATTGAACTGTGTAAGGACATATCCAAGGACAGAGCTGAGCCAATGCAGGACAGTTTCTGTCCTTCCCAATGATGACCATGTCCCTGGGACAACACCTGCTGATGACAGGGCCAGGTGTAGAACCATATGGGGGCCTCTCAGGTCACAGGAACTACACAAGGTCAGAGCCCAGAGCCTTGACTTTGCCATCAGGAGGTGCCTGGGGTTCAGAATGACCAGGGCTGCAATAGCAGAGTCCTATCCACTGGTCAGGCGCGGTGCAACCACAGTGCATCTGAGCAAGAAGAGGCCTCCTCCAGGCACAAGTGTTGGTGTGGTCCCCGGGGCAGGAGTCATCCTGGAAAGCAACTGCATGTTCCATGATGACTGTAGCACCCCCTAGTGTTCAGGACGCTGATGCTGCTAATGTTCCCAGCCCTCCATAGACCTACATGGGTAAACTGCTCTCTTCAGCCTCTGCAAGGTTCCCCTCTTCCCTTTTGTGCTGGGCTCAGCTTCCTTCTTGTTGCATCCTTAACAATCTCCTGACCTTTAGCTGAGCCTCTCCAAGCTGGGCCTTCAGGCTACCATTTGCATTTCCCCAGGAAATCTTCCTGAAGCTTTAAGTTAGAAGCTTGGAAGTGAGAGGAACTCCTGACAACCCCAGTCCCTTTCACCAGCCCCTGTGCACATCTTCCTGAGAGAGCCAGGCTTGGAGCCAGTCCTGACCTCACCCAGCAAGAGTCTGAGGACTCTCCGTTTCCACAGAGTACTTGGTCATGGCACCTACACCATCTGCACAGAATAGTTTTGAACTGTACGCTAAGGCTATGTGCTGCTCATGTGTCTGAGGGCCTCTTCCCTGCCCAGAGCCTCACCTCTACTTCTGGCTTCAGTAGCTCCAGCCGGGGCTGGCTTTGTGGGTCTCTTCTAAGGTAGATACAGTGACTCACTGGCTCTTGCCATTCCCGCACCTGTAAAACCACCTCAGCCCACCCACTCTGCCCCAGGATTAAGCTGAAACACCAAGGCCAGGCCCTCTGGGAGACAGCCTCTCCTGCTCTTCCACCAAGTTAATAACGTTTCTGAATAATCCTACCTCAGAATGTTTTGTAATTGCTGATGTTCCCTGATGTGTAAGATCAGAGAGCAAGCTGTAAGAAATATACAAATTAAATTTACTGATGTTACAACTAGGGGAAAAGGGCTCAGGTGGAGAAAAGTCAAGTGCACTCCAAAGCCCAAGGCCAGCAGGAAGAGGAGAGAAAAGGAACTCCTGTTGGAAATAACAGCTCAGAAGAGAAACTAAACAAGAGGGAAACTGCCTCCTGTCCTGCTGGCTCAACTTCTGTTCCATTCCTGATCCTTTGGGGGGCATCCTTGGGTGCGCTCACTAGCTACATAGAAAGCTCACAGCTGCACTCCTCCCCTTTAGCGTTGTGGTCAAGTAGCCTATAAAGGACTAGGGTCATAGCTTGGTGGGTAGAATGCTTGCCTAGCATGCATGAGGCCTTGGGTTCAATCCCCAACAACTCATAAACCCCACGTGGTGCTGCACACTTGTAACTCCAGCATTCAGGATATGGAGATCATCAGGATCAGGAGTTCAAGGTCATCCTTAGGTGCACAGCAAGTTCCAGGCTAGGCTACTCCCAAAGGCTGGGTTGAAGATTCATGTGAAGTTCTGTGTTAGTGGGGACAGGCTGCCAGAACAAAGTACTGTACCCTGCGTGGGCAATTCAGACAACAGAGAGTTGTTCCCTACCAATTCTAGAAACTACAGGTCCAAGATTAAGGTGTAGGTGGGGTTGCCCCCCTGCTAAGGTGGTGAGAGATTAAGTTCCACACCTGTCCTGGCTTCCGGGTTGGTTAGCCATCTCTGGTGTCCTTTGACTTGCAGCCAAGGTACCCCACCTCTGCTTTTGTCTTCCTATGACATTCTCCCTGTTCGCATGCTGTTCAGACCCCCTGAGTTTATAAGGTCTCGTTGGATTCATGCTTACACCATCTTAACTTGGCGCTTTGCTAAACCCCTACACCTAGATGGGCTTGTGGGGTACTGAGGTTAGGGCTTCAGCACAGGAATTTGGAGAAGACACAACCAGTCCATACAAACCTTCACTTTGTTCTTTCTGTCCCTCAATGTAGATAAGTCCCCTGCGGCCCCAAAGACCAAAGAGCCAGGTGATCAATGTCATTGGAAATGAAAGGCGCTTCTCTGTGTCCCCAGCATCGCCGTCCTCCCAGCAGACGCCCCCTCCAGTCACACCAAGAGCCAAGCTCAGCTTCAGCATTCAGCCCAGTAAGTGGAACTTAAGGTGTTACCCCTTAAGGTACCCCCTGACTGTGGCCCATTGTTCAGGACCCTTTCCCCAGCAGCAGACTGAAAGTTAGGGGGGCATGTGCCATCTGAAGAAGTCACCTCAGGTTGAGGTGGGAAATCTAGACTTCGAACATCTCATGCAGAAACCCATCCTCAGTTCCAGAGCTCAACAAATATAAAGTACAGGACCCAATCCAGGAGCGAAGCACCTGCCTCAGAAGGAGTCTTGAGAGCCAGAGGGTACCAATGTGTTCAGGGGCCTTGGGGCTCCATGTCTAGTGGGAGAAATGGTAAAAGAGTCATTGCTTACAGCATAGAAATGCCTACCAGGGATGACAGATGGCACAGCACTGTCAGCCTAACATCACATCTGTTTAACCGCAATGACACAGGTACTCAAGTGCCACTCCGGGGGACCCCTGCTCTCCCAGCTCGACACCAAGGCTTCTACACTCACCACTGGACTACCCTGTCATTTCCCTATTATCAGACAACTGACTACCTTAAAAACTCCAAAACCATACCCATCAGTGAATGTCCATTTTTCTCTCTTTGGTTTAAAATAAAACATCTCTTCCAAGAGCATCAGCAAAGGCTGATGAAGTTAGCCGGCCTTTGTGATCTCCCCTCTGTTTACAAACAGCCAGTTTTGTCTGCCTTAACAACCTGTGGCATATCCCTTTGGCTCTGGAAGGCAGCTGCCAGCCCCTTCCTGTCCTACAATTATGAGATTGTCCTGGTGAGCTGACTGCCCCCAAACCAGACTCTACCCAGTGAGCTCTCCCAGTAGCAACTGTGGCAGACTTACCATAAAGCCTGCCATACTTTCAAAGTGGCAGTTGTCCACAGTCCTTGTCACACCAACTATGTGGATGCCACCAAGGAGAAAGAGGCTCACAGACAGTAGTATTTACACAGTGAGTTGAAACGTTGCTTCAAGCTCTGGCACTCTGTTTCCTTTCTAGAACATTCTACCAAGAAAGAATGAGTATTGTCTACTCCTCTATTACCCTTCGCCATTTTCTCCTGACAAATGTTTCTGTGGAGCGGGAGACTTTGTGATCCCTCTATAACCATTTCGCCGTTTTTTCCAGGTCTGGAGCCGAACGGCATGATGGGAATGGATGTGGCCGATGTCCCACCCCCTCTGCCCCTCAAAGGCAACATGGCAGATTATGGAAATCTGATGGAAAACCAGGATTTGATGGTCTCACCCACTTCTCCACCTCCTCCTCCCCCACAACGGGTAAGTGGGATTGAAAACCATGGGACTTTAGTTTCTGCCCGCAGCCAGGACACTGTGATTCTGCTCTGTGGTTCTGCATCTTAGCCCTAGCTGCAGCCCCACCTCCCAAACAGTTCTGCCTTTGCTCTGAAGTTGTCCCGATGGACGCCGATCTTTGAGCTGTTAATGCTACCTGCAGCTTTGGTCCCAAGAAGTCTGTCTGACTGCACTGAAGAGATGTATTGTTCCATAGGGGAAGCCTGCTTTGTTTCCCCCATTTTGGCCCTCTAGTTTCTCTGGACAATGTTGTCCTCACACTGACAGGTCCCTGGTGGCCACAGGCACTTGCTGCTTAGAAAGTCCATAGCAGGGGTCCACATTGGTGCAGACTGCATACTCCACCGCCCTGTTTCATCAGCCCTCAAGTGCTGCTAAAAGTCTCGGTTCAAGGTTCTGGCCTGGCTTACTGCAGCAGTACTCACAAGCAGCCAGCATGAACTGGCACTGGTCCCCAGGCTGGTCCCCACCAGACACTGTTTTAAAGTCATTAATCACATCTAATGTGCTCCCTGCTGAGGATAGTGCCTGCTAATGCAATGGTAGAGAGGGTCCTAAATGTCATACTGCACTGTGTCCTCACAGCTGCGGTCATGCATTGCTCCGAGGCTGTGGCCCTGGCCCATCCTCTTGAGATACTCAAGAGTGAGTAGAGAAGGTAAACTCAGGGAGGAGGCACAGTGTCATTTATGCAGTCGCAACAGTAATGTCCACTCCCAAGTCCCCATTCCCACGACACATTTACTCATGGCCTTATAAAGTTAAATCACCTCGGGCCGAAGGGTAAAACACCCAAGTCCGTGTCTGTACAGCTGGCCATGCTTTTTGATGCCCATCCTCCATAAAGTAGTGGCATGGCCACCAGAGCCCCTGAGAGCCCTGATGGAGTGAGATTTGCTGCTGGCTACCACAAGGCACGGGAATTGCTTTTTCCTCAGTCATAATAAAAATAAATTCTCCGTGCCTTTTCTTTTTCTTTCTTGGGGAGGCACTTTACTGGGTGCTCTGCAAACCTCTTTTCTTCCCTTGTGAAAGCATTGAGGGAGGTCTGGGGTGAGGCTCAGTGTGTAAAATGCTTATCACGCAAGGACTAGGACCTGAGTCCAGTCCACCAGAAGCCATGTAAAAGTGCCAGGCATGGGGGCAGGCCCCTGTCATTCTAGTACTAGGGAGGTGCTAGGTCACGAAGGTCCCTGAAGCTCACTGGCCAGCCATGCTTACCAAATTGGTGAGCTCGGGTTCAGTGAAAGATGAAAGAGATGGAGGAGGATGCCTGATGTTGACCTCTGGCTGCCACACACATGCTCTTACACAAATATTCACAATAGCACGTGTTTAAACATGTACAGACAGACAGGCATGTGCACATATAAAAAGAAAGTCGTGAGGGAAGAGATTGTGTGTGAACTGTGTGTCTGATTGTTCTTTAAAGGAACCTAAACTCACTCTAAGGCTTTCTCTCTGACAATTGGCTCTTCTAAAGCTAAAGTGGGGAGCTGACCCTGGAGAAGGGTGTGTTCTATTAGGCTAGAGGGCGCAGGCAGCTACTGGAATGTACACTTGACCTCTCCAGTACAAAAGGAGACCCCAGGGGGTCTAGGGTAGGGGAACCTCCTCTTCCTTAGGGAAGCCTATTTAGTTGCTTATATCCATATTTTATTTGAAAAGCAGCAATATCCTTCAGGTTCTCCTATAATCTGAAAACTCTGAACTTTGGAAGTGTGATCAAGTCCATTCCTGTCTCACATCCATGCAGGGGTGACAGATCCAGTGTCCTAGTCAGAGCTGCTTGTGATTAAGTAAAGGACCGACATGCCCTAGCTGTGCTTCGGTTTATAAAGCGGGTGCAAATTCAATTAGATTAATTACTCAACTCTCTTTGCAATTTGTCTCTGGTTTAATTTGCAGCCTGAGCTCAAGTTTAGATGACAGGCCGGTGGTTAGTGTGTCGTAATTAGTTAAGGCATCTTCTCAGGTGCGTCCCTCTGCACAGGCCTTGAGAGCCGTTTTTGGATAATGATCGTTCATCTGCTGCGGGAGGTGATCGATAGCCTCCTGTCACTCTCATCGATCGGCCTCAGGCTTGTCGGTGACTCTATCTCTAGTTGTTGCCATTTTAAGTTGTCATTCATTTCAGAATGGCTCGTATGACCAGCCATGTGAGCTATCATTTTACTTAATGGTGATAAACCCAACATTCTCCTGCTTGATATTAAGGATGTCTCTGGCATCTTACACTGTGTTTTCTTGAGACTGTTGGTCCAACCTGCAGGTACCCTCTGTTGGAGGTCACTGTCACCATAGATTTCACCTACAGACACACCTACAATGGATGTTCTCAGGCTATCAATTTAGTGTTTCTTTTCACAGTTCACACCAACCTTAAAAGAGACTTACAAATAAACTCTTCACTTTCTCCTTGATTAGTGTGTTGGGGGAGGGGCTCTGTGTTTGTGTGTGTGTGTGTGTGTGTGTGTGTGTGTGTGTGTGCAGGTACATATGGACATTTGTGTATCTGCACATGGGAGCCAGAGGTTTAACATCTGGTGTCTTCTTAATCGCTCTCCATTTTATTTATGTATTTATTTATTTTGAGAAAGATCTTCCAGTAAACCTGGATTTTGCTGATTCCTGGCCAGCAATACCCAGGAATCCTCCTGGCCCTCAGGCAGGGATTATAGGCTTCTGCTATTGTGCCAGTTTTTTACATGGGCAAGCATTCAGGTCTTTATACTTGCGTGACAAGAACTTCAAAACTGAGCCAACTCCCAAAACCACTGCTTTCCCCTGTAAAATGGTGCCCTCCTTCCTTCTGTGTCTCAGCGCTAGAGTAATGTATATTTACCTGTTTGTGAACCAGGAGGAAACCGAAGCAGTGAGTGAGAGACTCCTATGTCATGGTTCTGCTTTTGAGAACTTCTCTCACATTCAGTCACACCCCAGCCTCTGCTGAGAGACTGCAACTCTGGCCCTTTCATCACATGTTGGCTCTTGAACATTCGTTGAGATTTCTGCCTGTGGTGGCTCCCACCTCCCCAGTCCACCAGTTTTTGCATCTTCTCATTCTGCCTGTCTTTAGTAGTCTGGGCATCTCTTTTCAGCATCTGTGATGGTCGTAAGGGTCCCTAGAACAGTAGGGTAGTGGCCCCCTGAGTCATTGACACCCAGCAGGCGCTACCGCATGACTCCCTGAGGCTTCACAGCAGTGTGATCGATACCTGTGTTGGAGGATACTCTATTAGTTATTTTTCTAATCTTCATGATGCACTGCTAAGAAGCCTCCTGCTGCAGTGCCACTGGCTAGGGTCAAAGTGTTCAAACACATGAGTCTGCAAGGGAGGAAGCATGTACCCAGAACCCAAGGCACTTGGCTGCCTATGGACCTATCCAGCCAGTCCCTTGCTTCTGTTCATAAAGTTTCCTTTACCCACAGTGATAGCCATGACTTCTGCTGGTCCAGGTTTGGGCTGCTTCCCAGCCTCAGTGAGAGCCACGCGTGACCCACAAATTATAGAACATTACTTTCCAGAGAAATATTGCTGACCAACCTGGGCTGTCAGTTCAGACGGCAAGAAGAGAATCTGTTGTCACACCCTAGAGAACCTGTCCTTCTGTTGGGTGATGACACCTGAATCTAAAACCACAAACCGTGATGCTTCTCAGGGGATGCACATAGATTCAGATGTCAGAAAATCACGTGGCTGCAGGGCAGCCCAAGGCAGGGTAGCTGACTGGCTGGCTCCAAGCCAGGCAGGGTGGAGCCAGGTCACAGGGAACGGCTCAGTTCCTATCTCAAGTGTTCAGATGGACCTTCCATTTCTATGCCAAGTAAGATTCTCAGTGAGGACACCAGTAATGTGATGGTTTCTTCATACTCCTGTTTCCTAGCAACAGCCACCTCCACTGCCCAGCAAAACACCACCTCCTCCCCCTCCGAAGACGACCCGAAAGCAGACCTCAGTGGACTCTGGGATCGTGCAGTGAATCCTGGGAGGAGGAGACTTGCTTCTCTTCTACATCTGACATGCCTGCCGATTACCTCCTCCGGGCCCTGGGACGCTTCACCTTAGTGAGATTGGCTTTTCTTGGAAAGGGGTCCATCCTAGCCACAGGACCAGAGGCCTGAAGTGTCTCAGAGCACAGTGGGAATGGAGCCAAGTCATACAGTCTGGATTTTTTTTTTTTTTTTTTGAAGTTGGGGACTCAGAGCATGTCAGCCTTTCTGATAGCCTCAGTCTTGCCCTGAAACTCTTTCCATTTGTGCCAAACGACTTATATTCATTTGCAGAGAGCTTATCCAGTGTGAGTGAGCCAAGCGAGAGGGATGAGGCAACCCCCCTAGCCCTATTCCTGTGAGAAGCTATGCAGTAACCTTGTAAGGATCCTCACTCCCAGACTCCAACCCAGACTCTAGCTCACCCCCAAAGGCTGACTGCTCAACCCTATCCTTGCTATATCTGCAGTGTGACTCCTGGAGTGGAGTGTCACTTCAGCCTACATCAAGCAGCTAAATGTACCCCTTCAGAGAAGATCTTGATTTCCCTTGGCATAATTTATAGTAGGAATATCTCTCGGTTACTAAAGAGATGGAGTAGAGATGCCGTTATGGATACTGGATCAAATGGAAAATTAATATGAGCATAGGAAGGTGAATTTTCATTCGTTTTAAAATATGAGCCCATATACCACCAACAGTGGTTTTAATTGGGTGTTTTCTCTATGTGTACAGAATATTTGTATATACGGTGGCTCTCAGAGCTCCTCCGGTGAGTGTCAGTCACCCTTGCTTACTCCAGTGAGCCTCTGAAAACAAGTTCCAGTGTGTCCTCTTCATGTTTAACTGCTGGAAATATTTGTTTTCTAAATCCTGCAAAATTGTTTCCCAGATTTCCAAGGTCCTGAAAATGTTGGTGGACAGTGATTCATTTGTTTAAAAAAAACTAACTTTGTATAACCTAATATTTTATTTGATCATCTATATTTTTTTATTCACTCTGATCATGATACTATTTGTTCTAGGAGAGTTCAAAGTTAATCACTGACAAATGAGAAATAAATGTTATTTAAAAAGGACTCCTGGTGGATGGCCTCTTTTAACCATTTAACATAAAATGTAGATGCTACTTTCTTAAGGAAAAAACACATACTTATATATGTACCGATCCATCTTCCTCAAACATAACTCTGTGTGTGTGTGTATGTGTTTGTGTGTGTATGTGTGTGTGGGTATGTGTGTGTATATGTGTGTATGTGTATGTATGTGTGTGTATGTGTGTGTGTATGTGTGTGTATGTGTGTG
>NC_034590.1:104607453-104708077 GCF_900095145.1 Mus pahari
AGAGAGAGAGAGAGAGAGAGAGAGAGAGAGAGAGAGAGAGAGAGAGAGAGAGAGAATTTCCTATCTCAGTAAGAGGTGGATCTTGGAGATCATCTTTCCTATCCATGCCCGGATTTTAAGTAGTTTGAACTTGTGCAGGGAAACCACTGCTGATGTGAGCTCATGACCGCATAGCTATCTCATGTTGGATAGTCACTGCACCTCAGGTGGTATGGTCACTACACCTCTGGCAGATAGCATTTCAGAGCACCAACCCACATCCTCCTGCTTGTGCAGTCTTTCTCCCTACTCTTCAGCGGTGTGCCCTGAGCCTTCCTTCGGAGGCTGAAAAGCTATTACAGATGTCCCACTTAGGGCTGAGCCCTCCACCTTTGATTCTTAGCCGTTTGATCGGTTATATGTCTCCGAAGTGGCTGCTGTCCACTGCAAAAAGAAGCTTCTCTGACCAAGGTTGAGAGCAGCCCAGGTCTATGGAGGACAAACATAAATGGTTCCTGGTCCGAAAGCCATGGACGGGAGGTCAGAGGCTGAAGCATAAAACCCGCTATTGCTTATTTTGCTAAATGGCCACGCTGCCCAAGTACCTTCTAAATATAATGCTTATAATTCTGAATCACCCCACTTCGTTTCTCTTGGCTGGGAGCCCACGTAGAAAATGCCCACATCCTCTCAGGCCACATCAGAGCTGCACACTCCTACACTTTAGTCCCACGCTGGGCCTGGGGTCCCCCGGCTGCTTCTCAGTGGGGCCTCTGCTCTGGCTGGGCATTGCTGAGGCTGATTGCTGCTAATTCGAGAGAGGACTTTGTCCTAAGGTGTGTGATTTGGCTTGAGAAGCCTGAATGCCAGAGAGTCTTCTCCAGGACTTACCCTGCTAGATATTAGATGACAATAGGTCCTCCTGGGAAGGGCTCCCATCTTCCTCCTTTGAAAACATGCTCAGTCCGCAAGAAAGTACTTGTGTGTCTGTCCTCACCAGCCTGGAGGAGCCCTCTGCAGAAACCAAGATGCCCCAGGGTATCTTTGCATGTGTTGTACCTGTCCCTTCACAACTTATAACAGCTTCAGAGTATAATATCTCTGTTTAAGGGATTGTAGAGATGTCTCTGTGTGCTGGTAAGGACACGTCATACAAACATGAATCTCCAGCACCCACATTAAGAAAATAAACGTGTGACTATGTGTCCCTGTAACCCAGGCACCATGGAGGGCAGAGACAGAAGGACCACTGGGGACAGTGGACTGCTGTCCAGTTCTTGGTTCAGTAAGAACTCCCCCTCCCCCCAACTCAAGGAACTAAGAAAATGATAGGGCAGGATACTTGATGTCTCCTGGCCTCCCCACAAGTTCATGAGCACTATACATTCATGTATGGGTGTGCATACATGCACACACACACACACACACACACACACACACACACACACAGAGGTAAATATCCAGGACTCAGTAGGCTTGTCAAAGTAGAATCTTTTTTTTTTTTTTTTTTTTTTTGTGAACCTGCTTTTTTTCATCAAGATAGATGCTCATCCTCTCACCCGTATGTCAGACCCACAGTCCTGAAACAAATGGCTTTGGCACACCAATATGAGAGAATATCAAGAGTCCAGCTACTGGCTGTGGGTCATTTGAGAATGGGAGGATTTCGATGTCATTGCACTGTCTCATGCATGTAGCCACCAACAACTGTGAGAATCATTCACATGTACACACATATGCACCACACACATGCACACATACACATATGCACCACACATATGCACTGCATACAAATTGACACATACCCATGCACAATACATATGCACCACACACATGCACACAGATATATGTATACCACATACATGCACACACACACACACACACACACACACCTCTATATTAGTTACTTTTCTGTTACTGTGTCAAAACATGATGATTGAGGCAATTTGTACAAGGCGATTCTTCATAAGTTGGAAGCTTGGCTGGGTAGATGGGGTCTGACCCTGGTCTTGCCCTTCCCTTTCTATTTGTTTGCTCCCCATCATCAGAAAACTCCTTAGGTTCTCCTTCAAGTGGCAGATATGGCAGCTGGAGCCAAAAGCTTCACCTTCAACCTCAGGCACGAAGCAGAGAGAGTGAACTAAAAGCATCACAAGGCTTTAAGCTCTCAAAGCCTGCCTCCAGTGACATGCTCCCGCCAGCAAGGCAACAAACACCTCCTGAGCCCTCCCAAATAGTGTTGCCAACTGGGAGCCAAGTGTTCAAATACCTGAGCCCATAGGGGCATGCTCCTTGGAACCACAGCCCCTTCCAGGGCCACACCCCTGCTGGAAAACACCTGGAGAACATAGCAAGGTTACCAAGGAAAGAAGGATGAAATGGAGGGAGGGAAAGGGAAAGAAGGAAGGGAGACAGCCATTTTGTCACAGAACTTTCTTAATATACCGATATTTTCATAAACAATGTGTCATCTCCAACCCTGCGCAGTCTCACAGTTTTCTCCCTGTGTCAGCCTTCTGTTGCTGTAAGAATGCCTGAAGTAAGTGAACCTAAATAGGAGGAAGGTCTACTTAGGCTCGAAGTTGAGACTTCAGGCTACAATCAATTAGCTGTGACAATTTGGGCCTATGCCTTGTGGCAGGAGTAAAGGAAGAACATTTACCTCACAGCTGGTTGCAAAGGAGGAAGAGAAAGAAGACCTGGAGTCCAACCTCTCCTTTGAAAACTCCAAAGACTGAGCCACCAACCAAAGAGCGTGCATGGGCTAGAGCTGACACACACACACACACACACACACACACCACACACCACACACCACACACACACACACACACACACACACATAGCAGATGTGCAGCTTGGCCTCTTTTGTTCGCTTAAGATTCAGTTTCCACCCTCTGGGGCGCATCACTGTCAATGTCAATCCTAAAACTGGCTGGGGATGGGGGGTAGTCTCTTGTGTTCTGTGTTGTTTTTGTTTTTTTTGTTTTTTTTTTTTTCCTTTCTTTGATCGTTAGGAAGTTCAAGGCCAAGTTTAGCTCTTGCAGAGTTACTTAACTTTTGGTTTTATTTCCTTGGCCCTTTGGAATGCTCTCTGGCCTATTAAAACTTCACGTTTACTTTTAACTACCCAATTTAATAGTACTTTCCCCACATCTTTATTCAAAGTGGATAGTATATAAGCTTTATCCTATAAATGGAAAAATCTTTTCCCCCTATTTAAAAACCACCCTTGGTGCCTGAAGATTGCCTCCTAGTATCTAAAGAAATTATTTAAAAATCAATTTTAAGATTATTCTTTCATGTAAAGATTTGATCTCTTTAATTCTTTACAGATTGTATTATCTTCGCCTCTGGATTCCTCTCTGGCTCTGGGCTCCACGGGTCGTGTTCATGGAAGCCTTTGTGGGTTTAATGCCTTTCAAGCCTTTGCTTTTTAGTTCTATATTTAATTGCTTTAGTTTCCTTTTGAGTCTGTTTGGTAACTTTCCCTCTGTCTTCTCAACAGGCCTTTTAGAACTATTTAAACACCTTCTGTCTGGTTGGGGGTACTCAGAAGAGCAGGGACTCTCTAATCCTTTAACCCATGTCCTAAACGTGACCAATCCTGTTGTTCTCTCCCCTATACAATCTGCCATCCCCACTACTTGATTTAAGGCCTAAATGAATGTTCTAGACCTGAACATAGTAGCTCAGGATGAAGATCATTTTGACAAATTCACTAAATTTCTCTTTTTAGCCCTGGACATTAAAGGTGTGATATAGTCTTTCTTGTTTGCTGGGGTTTCGTTGAGTTTTTTTGGTTTCTTGTTGTTGTTGTTGTTGTTGTTGTTATTGTTGTTTTGTCTTGTTTGTTGAGACAGGGCCTTGCTCTCTGTCTGCCTTTCTGTCTTAGTGTGTATGTCTCTGTGTGTCTCTTTGTGTGTCTCTCTGTGTCTTCCTATCTCTGTGTGTCTGTCTCTGTCCCCTCCTCTCTTTGACTGTGTGTCTCTCTCTGTCTCTGTATGTGTCTCTTTGTGTGTACATTTCTCTGTCCCTCTCTATCTCTGTCTCTCTGTCTCTCTATGTCTGTGTGTGTCTCAGCCTTACTTTCCCTCCTTCCCTTTTCCCTCCATTCTCCCCATTTCCATCTTTTCTTTGTCTTCTCTCTCTCTACTCTTCCCTCTTTCCTCTCTCCTTTCCCCCATTTTCTCTCTCCACTCTTCCTCTCCTCTTTATCCCTTCTTCTTTCTTTCCCTTCTTCACCTCTCCCCTTGCTTATCTTCTTTCTCCTCTCTCTTCCATTTCCTTCCTTATACTCCACCTCCCCCCTTCTCCTCATTCTCTCTCCCCTGTCCCCTTTTCTATCCACTCTCTTCTTTTATCTCTCCTTTCTCTCTACTCTTTATCCCCTGTTCCTCCTCTCTTCCTTCTCTCTGCCATCTCTCTTTCCTCCCCCTAGTTCTTTCTAATTTTCTCCCCTTTCCTTCTCTCTCCTCTTTTCCTTCTCTCTCCTCTTTTCCTTCTCTCTCCTCTTGCTTTCCTGTCTTAAGTTGCTTCTTGTCAGGTGTTTGGTCACAGGGAAATGAAAAGGAGCCAAGCCAATATAATCAGTACTGAATTCTTAGCTTTAATGTTCACATTGAGGCTATGTACAAAACTATCTCCATTTGAAGAAAAGTCACACTACAGCAAGAGGGCTAGTGATGTACACAGCAGACATCTTATGTCAGGTGATTCCAGGAGAGCAACACATCTGTCTACCACAGAGCATCACACATGAAGGCTGCCAATACCTCTTCCATCAGGAAAATTGATGTGATCTTCAACAACTTCTCTGAGAAAGTCTAACCATGTCCACACACAAGTTTCCTTAGAGCAGTCCTTAGGTTTCATCATTGGAAACACAGATGAAAAGCCACCACTGATACCTCTCTGACCAGTGAAGTCTCCACTCAGAACCCCAAGGAGCAAAGGCAGATCCCTTCCCAAGCTCATGAGATCAAAGGATCAAGAACCCCTTCCTGTCTTTAGGAAATGTTTCAGGGATCTTGCCAGGCCTTGCCTTGTTCAGTCTCCTGCCCTGCTGTGAGCAGAGCTAACGCTGAGTTCCTCTAGGAGAGAAGAGGTGAGCTCCAGGTGTGAGGGGTGCTAGTCCTTATAAAAACCAGAAATCAGAAGACCCTGTGGTCATCAGAGGGGTGGAGAGGAAGGTGAACTCCCCAAAGCTGCAGGGTTGGAGGGGGCACCTTGAGCTGCTGTAGGAACAAACTAAGAATCCAGGGCAGTGTGACTGAGGATGAACTGGGAATGGTTCACAAGCAGAAGGAAGAGGTGAATGGGCACAAAGGGCAAAGAGGTAGTGGGACCAGGCCTTCGGGAGCCTCCTGTCCATGGGGAAGCTTAGATTTCAATTCAAAGGCAGGAAGGGAAATGACCACCACCCCAGGTGAAGGGTATGTAGGAGGGTATTCTTTTGTTGGTAACAAGGAAATGGAAGGACAGCCCAGGAGCTCTTTAGCATCGCCACTATCACTAGATGAAGTCAGCATCCACACCTCAAAGGAAGCACAAAACCCCCAAAGGTACAAGTTGGCTTTGCAGTTTCACCCCTGCCGTTAGGACTGTGAATGTTCCAGCTGGGGATGGGGTGTGGTGTAAGAGAGAGAGGGGTCTCCTGAAAATGTCCAGGGATGCCCTGACCATTGCTGTGAGCCTGGCCTCCACAACACTGGCAGCACACTCCAAAATGCACAAGTTCATTGCCACCCTGATCTTCCAAAGTGAGCTGTGTGCAGTGGCCACAGTGGAAAACATTCACAGAAACCACCAGAATCCACAAAGCCACCCAGGAAGCTATTGACTCACAGCACCCAGACTCCTCGGCTGCTAATGGAAAGGTGCGGCAATTTGGGAGGCAAAAATAATCAGTTTGGGAACGGAATATTTTTGAATTAGCATAAATTAGGCTATTTAAAAATACTTGTTAACAGTTAATTTAGCATTATGCACACTCTTGTTGGAGAGGAGGACACTTAATATTGAATAAGGAGCTACCTGCAAAAGGCAGGGTTATTTTTAAACACCTGCATATTTTTGGTTTCTCGGCAGGGTATACAGACAACATCTGCAGGCTTTCACTGCCTGGTGAAGGCTTTTTCACATGAAAAGCAAACTTCATAAAAGCAAAGCAATTATAATGGTAAAGCTAAGGCAGAGCCCTCCCTCCCTCCCCCCACCTCAGTTTTTCAGATACGTTAGTGAAACGAATGGTTTTTCAATAGGAGCATCTTATTATTTTAGCCTTGGAGTAAAGACTGCCCAGTTTCTTTGGTTTTTATGGCTTGCAAAGTGCTCATTTGGCAGCCCAGAAGTCCGGTGGGCAGAAAGAGTTGGGATTACAGCTTTTATAGCCTTGGGTACAGACTCCCTTGAGGGAGAGATGCGGAGAACGGATTGCAAAGTCTGGTGGCTGGTTCAGTGTGGTCTCCAAGTGCCTGGAACATCCTGGCTGTGACAGATCTGTACAGAAATGATCGGAGAGTCTTGAATTCAAGCCCTCTTCTCCACAGCTCAGAGTAGAGCATGTGGCAGCAGAGACTGAATTTTAAATCCCTAATCCAGGCAAAGGCCCTTTCACAGACATGTCCACTTTCCACTGTTTCCTGCCGTCAGAGGTGAAAGGAAATGTAGTAAGTTCACAGCTAGAAGAGGCTCATGGTGTTAAAAAGTGAAAAACTGATTCCAGACTTTTCTCTAAGGAAAGACTCTTGGGATTGAGGCAGTGTGCTCAACTTCAGTTTTCTTCATTCATCACAGTACTTGGAAGCTCAAGACACAGAAGGGCTATACAATTTACCAAGGTCACCCAGCCAGCTTTCTGTTTGAAGGCATCTTTGGAACTCATGTTGGGTTAGAAATGGATGGTTGAATGGGTGGGTCTTTTGCTTCCTTTGAGGTTCTCAGGGTTCCTAAGCATGTTCTGCATAACTCACTCTGAAGCAACCATCAACAGGTTGGATGCTGGGCTTCCATCTTCCCTCTCACTACAGGGACAGTGAAGCAACCCTACAGGCTGCAGCAATTTCTGTGCGTGCATTCGGGTGTGTACGTCTAATCAAGAAAGACCTGTTTGTTGCTCTCATCTATTGCTTTCTATCTTACTTCTTTGAGACAGGAGCTTTCACTGAACCTCAGGCTTGTGGTTTCAGTTAGATGGCCTGACCAATAGGCCCCATCTCCCCAGTGCAGGAGTTACAGGCGTGTGCACCAGGCTCAGCGTTTCGTTTTTCCCTTGGGTTCTGGGAGATGGAACACATGACCTCATCCTGGCACAGCAAGCGCTTTACCCATGGAGTCACCTCCTCTACCTGCTGCAGTTGCTTCCTGACAAGCATGTTAGTGTGAACAAAGACTATGACTGCCGAAGAAAATCATTGATCATAGATTCTGACTGCGGTGCATTGCCACATCCTGTGGCTACTAATTGCCCTGAGGACTGAGCCTGCCAATGAGTAGAATATCAGTCCTTTTACAAGATGCTTAGAAATGCGCACATTGTGTGTGGGGTTGGAAGGTTCTGGCTACAGGTAGGCAGCTTTCTTCTAGCAGGTCAATAAGGCTGCCCCACCTTGGCTGGAGGAGGGCAAGGTCCCCAAGGGGACTTTACTCCATCTGCCTGCAGGCAATCTGTTCTCAACTAGTCTGATAATAGGCACATCTTTGAGAAAAAAGAATTCAAAAAAATAAACATTTAGATTTTTAAAAAAGGACTCAAAGCCAACAGACTTCCAGAAACCTCATGAATTTAGGAGAAGGCAAGGAACAGCCCTTTTGAAATCCCCATGATACAGCAGAGACTCTCTGCAGAAACTAGATTGACATTCCATCTGTTTCCCGGACAATACTTTCCCTGCACTGAATGGCTAACTTGTGTCTCCACCTGTCCTTCAACCCTGCCATAGACTTCCTATTTCTTCCAGGTCTCAGCTCAGTTCTCAGGCTCCAGGCCGCACAGATGAAAGTCCACAGAATATGTCCATGGAGATCCCAGAGAGCCGAGCAGTTACCACAGTGGTGCCCATACAGGGAGGGAGCTGTATATCAAGGCATAAGAAGGAAAGAAGGGGCTTGGTGTCTCCCACTTTCTCTGTTTTTCTAATACCTCTCCATCAGCCAGAAGTCTCCTTCTTCCCCTCTACTTGGTGGCAACACACTTGGGACCTTCCACAAATTCTCCTACTTCTGCTGGAGAAGTGGTATCACCTCCCACTGCCATCTGATTGTTGAAGGAACCTACATGGTTCTTTCACAGGGGTAGAGGCAGCCTTAATGCAGGAAGAATCTATCTGTATACACTATAGCTTTAGCATACATGGTTCAGTTGTCCCAACTGTCCAGACCTGAGGTCACTGTCCTTTTCCACGACCAATAATGTCCTTATTTTTATCCTCTAGTCCAAAACACATTTTACTGACTACACACAGTGAGCTTGAGACATCTAGACTCTTGTCCCAGTGACTAAGGGTTGTTCCTGCTTGTTAACTGCCCCTCACACCAGCTTAGACAAAACGCTGCAGCCTCAAAGATGGCCTGAAACACAAGACAGTGGGTACTGTTTGCTCCTACACTGTGATGAAGACAGAGCTGGACCAGGGAATGTGACTGATGTACTGAGCACATTCTCTACCATTTACAGTGAGGAAGATGGACATTATCATCTGCAGGTACTCTGGGTAAAGCAAGGAGGGTCAGCGGGGATAGCCTCCTACAGCCTGTAGGGACTATAGATGGACCTGCCTGCTGGAATAAGGTATGCATACCCACATACAACCCAGGGTCAGGTAGTCATCATTATGGTTGTGGTGGTGGCCGCCAAGTACTGCAGCTCTAATTGCTCTTTGAGAGAAGAAGGATGGGAGGGTTAATCAGGAAGAAAAGCAAACAGAAGGAGAAAAAAATGTTGCTGTCTGTCCACAACACTACCACTGTTACCACCATCCTCATCTTCATTACTGCCACTAACTCCACCATCACCATCATCACTGCTGTCACCTCTACAGTCATCACCACCACCATCATTACTACCATTACCACTGTCACCGCTATCCCCACCCTAATCTCCAACACTGTCATTACCATAATTACTCTCATCATCACCCTTTCCTCTGTCATTGGTATTACTATCTTTACCCCAAGCATTGCCATCCTCCATGGTCACCACCACTACCATCCTCATCACTACCACCATTACCATGTTCACAATCACCACCATTATCACCATATTCACAATCACCACCATCACCATCATCATCATCACCATCCTAACTACAACTACCAACATCACCATCATTATCATAGCTTCCACCCTTACCACCCATGTCGGCCCTAAGCTATTTGAGGCATGAGAGGAAGTAGTTTTCATGAAAGCACTGTGCAGTCAATCATGTTGTTAAGAACTAACTCACACATGATCCGGTCCCCAGTTCAGGCAGGTATGGAAGTGGTAACAGAGACTCAGGAGTCGCTCCAGTGCAGGAACTTGTACCAACAAGATCACTAGGCTTCTAAAGATAGTGCTGGCACATCAGCTGACAGCTATCTTTGAGAACACATTATCACAAACCAGTCCACTGAGGAGAAACTAGGATTGGCAGAAATGTAAGAAAGCAGAGAAGGTGGGGTTAGACAGAAAGGAAAGAAGAGAAGAGAGAAGGGAGGGGGAAGGAGAGAGTGAAGAAGAAAAAGGAACACCTAGTCCACAGCCCTCACCTAATTCACATGTCCTGTGTAGACTGCCGTCTTCTGTGAAGAGCTGGAGAACAAGCAGGTGAGGAGGGCAAGCCCCAGCCAGTGCCCACCAAGGACCCAGGCTTGCTTCTTTCTGGAAAGTCTAATTCTCACCGTCCCACGCTTGTTCCTGCTGACAGATTTTTTTTTGGTGGTAGAAGAGATGCTGTCTTGATTGCAGGGCATGGGGAAAATGAAAGGTTAAAAAAAAATCCTAACTGAACCTTAAATCAATCCCCTCAGCTTCCTGGAGCCACTTAGCAGAGAGCCAAGAACGTCATAACGCTGGCAAGTTATTATTGAGTCTAAAAGAGAATATTTATTTTTATCATGAATCCCTATACTTTCCAAAATGCTTAACACATCAATTATCTCAGATTCTCATAACTGCCATGGGTGTATAAGAGGAACAACATATTTCCTTCTCACTTTATGAGGAAGGTGCAAGTCCTGGAAAGCTGAGTGACATGTGGCTATGACGTTTTTGCAGGCTGATGGCAAGCCCAGGCAGGTCGCTCATGATGCTCAGCGCATATCCAGTCTCACTAAGTCCCCTCAACACCTTTCATGTGGCTGGACCTGGCCTTCCTCGTTTGTTGAACACATGCTTCTTTCTCTAGGAGGATGGTAGGCAGAGAAGTCCTTCCCTGTGGCACAGTGGCCATGACTTCATCTCTGGGACCTGGAACTCATCAGGATTCTACTCTAGTGACTTATCTAGTACATGCAAATGTTTGATTTTGAATATGCTAACAAGCTTGGTTTCTTCCTTACCCCTCTGTCACATCTTTCTCCTCCTCTTCCTCTTCCTCCTTCTCCTCCTCCTCCATCTCTTCCTCCTCTTCCTCTCCTCTTCTTCCCTCATATCTCCGTTTTCATTTTCTTTTGAAGACAGGGTCCCTAGCTCAGGCTGGCCCTCACCATTGTCAGGAGGCAGGGTCCTCATGCAGGATAACAGCTTTCTCGTGGATAGAAGGTGGTAGGAGGCCGATGGAAGAATGGCAGCCTCCCTCGAGGGCACTGGCAGTTGTGGCTAAGCTCTGACAGTGCTTACTAACCCATCATTATGTGTCTTCCTGGGAATGGCTCCTTATTCTCCAGGTCACAGTCACACAAAAGAAACAATTTTCTCTGTAGACCAGCTTTGCCTCCACTGCTCTTTGCCTCACCTGACAAAGACTGTTAGGTGATGGGGCAGCATAATTGGAAGTGACTGGTGGCCTTCAGTCTCGTGTGGGTGGGTACGCGCTCTTAAGGGGAAGGCTTGGATGCAAGGGAAGAGCCTGTCTTTGCAAGATGTCAGGGGTAGAGCTGCTATTATCTGAGATAGGACATGGATGTCTAAGAGCTCTGAAATTCTATGATTACCCCACTTACGCTCTGAACATGTCAGTGAGTTCCCCAGGGTATCCAGACAGCTTCCCTCCACAGGAGTGAAACACCCCGACTACTGAAGTCCTAGAGAGTCACTGGGCCTTCTTAGCCATGACTGAGTCTTAGGGCTCACTGAGAATGTAGTCCTATCAGCTGAGAGACTATCCTACTGACACACCAGCGAGGGAGGCTATGTTTTATACAAGACACAGAGGTCCTCAGTGGCTACTCAAAATCATAAGCAACTTGGTAGGAATGCATGTCGAGGTATATACCACAGCCTCAAACGCTGCTCCTCCTAAGATGTCTCACCAAATGCTCTGGGGAGTGGCCAACAGAGGCTGTGTCCCCACCCCCACCCCCAGAACTCAGAGAATGCCTCTGAAATGTGTAGCAACCTGCCCTCCACACACACCTCCCCTCACTCTGTGTGAGTGAAGACCACAGAGGAGACGTTCATTCTCTGAACAGCAACAGAACCCTAGCCATCCTGTGGTCTGAACAGATAAACCCTTGTGCTAAATGGTGAGGGAAAAGAAAGCAGCAGAGACCAATGTCATCATCAGCAACAACAACAGTAAGACTGTTGTTAGGGTACTTTAGAAAGACAAAAGAGAGAATAAATAGATACTGCAAAAAGAGGTTTTTAAAATTGGCTTACACAATGGGGCCAAGAAGTCCAGCCATGGCCATTTGCACACAGAGAAGCCAATAGCTACTCAGATATCCATGCAGCTGGATGCTTCAGCATCTCAGTCTGATGCCGAAGGCTGGAAGGATGTGTGGAGAGCTGCTGGTCTTCAATCCACACCAGATACCCGAGGGAGCTGGGTTCGGATGGCTGTGCAAACGGCACTGGGATAGACACACACTCAGCAGCATGAAGTGAAGGCCACAGGTAACCCTGCTTCTGAGAGAGGGCCTTCTCCTCTTGATCAGTCCTCCTCAGAGAAGAAGCTTGCCTCTTTGTTGATTCCAGATGCAAGCAAGATGGCAATAACCCTTAAAAAAAAAAGTTATCAGTCCAAAACATTATCACCAGTCAGACATGATGGTACATGCATATAATCCCAGTATTTGTGAGGCTGAGGCAGGAAGATAATAAGTTTAAGGCATATATAGTGAGTCCAAGGACACCTGTGGCTACACAGTAAGACTCTGTCTCAATCAGTCAAGCCTTACCACGTGGCCGTAAGGGAGCCTACCAAGTTTGGAAGATCTAAGTCCTCCTCTAGCCAAACTTCTGAATATCAAGGTCCTCAGAAATGAAATCCAAAATCTAAATTGAAGCTATGTTGAGATTTTCCCTGCCTAGACAATGTGGGCTTTAGCTAACAATCTCTTCTTTTACAGATGCTGCCCAAATCCATGGCCACACGCTGGCCATCATGATCCAAGGCGTTCATTTCATAAACTAAGTTGTGGTCCAACCTCCAGTCCTTCTCCTTTGTCTATCCCAGGATGTGCTTGCCGAGAGAGCCTTGCTAGGCCAGAGCAGGCTGAGCAGAGCCATGGAGAGTCAAGTCCTGGCATTTAAGAGGATAGCTGTTTTGGTCGGTGCCAGCCAGGGTCTGTGTTGGAGCTGTGACTTCCAATGCTACTGCAGGAATTCTGTAGAGCCCATCCGATCCATCTCTCTACGTGGCAGGCCTTCTGGAGTGAGGGCCTCAAGGAACTCCTCAGAAGCTACAGTGAAAGCCACCCAAGTGGCAGAGAAGCACTCCTCAACAGCTCAGGGATACCGACCGAACCTGAGTCACACTGAGCCACACAGGCAGAGAGGTATCATAAGTTCCCCTGGTCTCTGACCTCCCTTCCTGCACAGCCTCCTGAGACTCTCACTGGATCATTAAGTGCACTCTCTGCCCAGCATGAACACAGAGCTCTTGGGAAGGCAACAAGCTGTGTCCTCAGACCATATTAATAGGCCAGCTCTCCAGGGAAGAACACACAGTGCTGAGACATGGGTAGCATCTGTCAGTGAGAGCATCATTGTTCAGAGTCCATACTACTCTAGCCAATAAAGCTGCCTGATTGCAACCGTGGAAGATGGGCAGGGGAGGAAGTACCTCTTGGGGCAGGGTCAGTCCTTTGATTAGCTATAAAAAAAGGACAGAATAATACCTTAAAAATAGAGAGTCATTATAATAACAGGACTCCCAAGAAACTTAAGGGAGGTGTCTCTGGCAGAAACCCAATTAAAGGTTTTACCCTTAAAAGTTTTGTAACTGTGACTTTGTCCTAATGAACCCAATCTTCAATAAGATTGTAGAAGACCTACAAACATTTAAAAAAATAAAAGCATGATAAATATCACTAGTGTGAAGTGAAGAGGACAGAAACACTAGAAAAAGGGAGAGAGGCTTTGAAACCCTCCAAGCTCCTCCACCAGACAGGAAGTGGACAATATATTATTACACAGGAAAGCCATAGCTTGCCTGGATGCATTTAAACATGGAGACTGTTTCTTTTACTCCACCTCTGGCATTTTGCATGTGTTGGTCTTTTGACATAGGTCTTTTGTCAAGAGAAAAGGGGTTTGAGATGTGCTGAAAGTTACATCCAAGAAGCCTCCTTCCCCTGAGGACCCACCATGTAGGAAAAACGCCTGGATCATTTACTGATGCTGTAAAGAACAGATGGAGGAGTGGGGTAAATATGAATATGTTTTGTATGTGGAAGAAAGGTAGGCAATTTTCAATCAATCAGCAGATTGATAGGCTATGCTGAGGTTTGCAACTAGATCCATGATTTCATTGTCGTGGTCATCGTCATTGTCATTCTGTCCTCATCAGACTTCATTTTTTTTTTTTAACAGTGGGCAATGGTTAATACAAAGAGTCACATTTGATCAAAATGCAGAGACTAAGTGACCATGGCATGCTCAGCCACAAATGGGACATCTGTATCACACTCCATCATGTGAGAGGGGGCAGAATGAGCAGTCAGGTGAGGGAAGATTGCTATTGAAGGATGTCCCTTAGCCATGAAAGGGCCACTGGACTCATGAACTCACAGAGGTTATGACTACCTGCACAAATCAAACCAGTCACACTTCCAGCAGGGGTAGGGGACAGACACAAAACACCCCACCCCAGAAGAGAGGCTCCTTGCAGTTGATGGTTACTGAAAGAGGGAAAGTTAGCCTTGGTATTCTTCAGGAATGATGGTTGCCCGTGCTCTGGTGGATGGCCCTGCACTCATCCACGTGTGGATGGCACTAATTGGACTAGGGGAGGGAGTGGTAAAATAATTAGGATATGAAGAAGTTGAGAGGGGCATGATGGAGGAGCTGGAATGGGGAAGTGGTGGATATGATGAATATATTTTATACATGTATGAAAATTTCAAAGAATAATTAAAATAGATTAAAATATACCCAGGAGTCTTTGATAGACCTTCCTTTAACAGGCAGACTTTTAAAAATTGCCCCTTGAATGGACTGATTGCTGTGTGTTTGTGTGTTTGTGTGTGTGTGTGTGTGTGTGTGTGTGTGTTCAGTCTAGGGCATAAGAGAAGGGAGCTGTGGCCATAGTTGATCTCTTAAATGGGACTGCCTACCAGTCCTTTCTGAGATCCCCACCCCCAGGCCTTGTGTACTAATTAGTGGTAGTTACTTAAGGACACTCAACATGGGCATGATTCCCTCTGTAGTGATGAATAATGTGATCCCATTACTCTGGAAAATATAAGTAGAGATCTTTTTCATGTTTTCCTCTGATCACGAATAGTTAAAAATAAACAGAAACTTGGGGTGTAGGCAGAATTCACGGAGCCTGTTTGGAACAGGCAGGCTTTCCTGTTGAACTTTGGAAATAGACTCTTTACAGATTTAAATTATCCCCCTGGATCATCTGGGCTTGAGGCTTGGGAGATGCACTAATTATTTTGACTCACTGAAACCTCCCACTTCTTTCTGAGCTGATTTTGACGTATGTGTGTTTTCCTGAAGAATCACTGATTTCATTCACACTTTAAAATTTCATAATGGAATCCTTTACACCATTCATTAAAATGACTGCCTCTGGCTGTTTGTTCTTGATCATCCTGGGCTAAGGCTCTGTTGCCCATCCTCTTTCTTGCTTAGGTTTTCTAGAAAGTTATTGGCTGTGTTGTTTTGTTGCTGCTCTGCCTCTACTGCTCTCCTTTGTTTTTGACCCAAGGCAAAGTCTTGATATGTTAACTCTGGCTGGCCTTGAACTCACAGCATTCCTCTGCTTTAACCTCATGAAAACTGGAAATACCTGTGTGCACCACCTCACATGGCTTGGAGGGTTCTTAGCAGAGACATTGCTTAGGTCCATCAAGGTTTTGAGCTCTGCTTTTTAGACGTTTTAGTTCAGTTATTGTAACATAATTTTGTTACCATGACTTCCCCAGGGTGCTCACTCACCACCCTCCAAACTTCCTACTTTTTTTAGCGACTGGTAAACATATCCCTAACTCACGCATATTGCCTGTGAGTTGGACTGAATGGGCTTTGCATTTCAAAATTTCTACACAATCATTCTCTAATTGTAATGTGTGTTTCCTTTGTCTCAGATGTTATCTGTGGGATGGAAACATTTTAATTTCCTGGTTGAATTTTTATTATTAGGCATTTGTAATTTCATCACTTTGTGGTCTGAGCATCTGACCCAAACATTCAAGACGATTTTAAACTTTTGCCTGACCCATGAGTATTTCTAAGTGATTATATTACTTATATGCATATATACTTATTTATTGTGTGTGATTTGACATAAACACAAACAACTATAAATGTCATATGTGTATGATTGCAGCCACCTGTCCCTTTCTATGCTGTTCCTGGGCTCTAGGTTCTTTTCAAAGATGAAATCTCTATAAAGCTTTCCTGACCTTCAGCACAGGAAATAATTGCCCCAAATCATCTCTGAGTCCTGGCAACAGTCACTGCCATTACTGTGATTGGAGTGCCATCCCCACCTACAGACTGGCTAGACTCCTGCCCCTTTGCCTGCCCAGGGCTAAGCCCTGCACTCAACATCCAGTAGTTACAGGTAAATGTGGAAGAGCAGACGGCCAAGGTCACTGGCTTTAATGTCAGATTGGTTGGCATTTTCTTTGCTCAGGGTTGTGTTCTGGAGAGAAATTCCTGAGTTATCTAATGTTCTGATCACAACACAGTGTCAGTTCTGTGTTAGGATTCAGACCTGCCCCAGTTCTGTGACACGAAGCAGTTCTACCCTGTGCCCTGCCAGGCTACCCTCTGCCACCCTCATTCTCAGTCTGATAGGTAGAGGTGAGCCTGACACCTCCTATCTCTCACAGACACCCTTGCCTTCTTGCCACCGATGAGATGAGTTGTTACAAGGGCCATGATACAGTGGACTTAAAATTCTCCATTGTTCAGATTGTTTACACACTATATACAAGACATCAGGGGTTTGGGGGTGGTGGTTTTTTTTTTTTTTTTTTTTTTTTTTTTTTTTTTTTTTTTTTTTTTTTTTTGTTTTTTGGTTTTTTTTTTTTTTTTTTTTTTTTTTTTTTTTTTTTTTTTAGCAGTTTTGGGTTCACAGGGAAACAAATCAAGATCTACAGTTCCCATGTACCCCTTACAACCAAATGCATATTTCTATGAGAGGATGCCTACTTCTCTCTGAATATTACATGAGCCCAATTCCTTGTACATTTTGATAATCTGAGACTTAGATTGCATCGTGTTCCTCTTTATACTTCTCAGGAATGCCAAGGGCTCTTTTAAATGAAGAATTTGTTTCCATTCGCTAGGGTGTGTCTGCATGTAGATCAAATACAGAAAAGCTGCAGACACATTGTTGGATCCATGTATCCTCAACTGGTTTAACCCCGTCCTGAAAAGAGAAGATCAGAGGTATGGTGTAGAGAAGATATCTGATCACTGCTTGAGACTTTGAAGATCTTTAGCTCTGTGGGGAGAAGGGGCTAGGTTTTGGTTAAATGATTTTCACCATAAGCCCTCAAGGTTCATGTGAAATGATGACATTTGTGTATGAATGAAAATGTTTCTACTCACCTCACTGTGCGAGGAAAAGTGCTAGCAGGGAGTAAAGCGCTTTCCTTGGGTTTTGGAACTTTTCTGGAAAAGATTACTAGTTCCTGGCACAGTAGGATCTGCAGCTGACACACTGACACTTTGCTTTCTAGCAGTTTCTAATCAATGAAGCTCTGCCCTCTATGGAATGTCAGAGGTGAATTTGGGTTAAGAAAAGTACACCAGCTAATCATTTTGGGTTGTTTGACCAGTGCCAGAATACAAACTGCCTTAAAAAAAAATATTTCCATGAACTAAACTTTATTCCTTCCCCTTTCTAAAAAAACGTGGGCGTGGCATCTCTCTCACTTTCATAGATCAGTAGGCACGGATGAGCTCACGGCCCTCATTCTGTTTGTTGTATTACAAAGATGACTTACACATGTCCTAAATCTGCTGCCATCCACAGTGGGGTGATGGTTCTGGGCAAGTTTGGTGGAGAGCTGCGTCCTCCCAGGAACTCTCCAGGGATAATGGGAAAGCTGCCACAAACCAAACTGCTTTGTGTTATCTCTTCAAACTCCTTACCAGAAAACATTTGCAGTACAGCAGAAAGAGGTTAAAATGGTTCATAAATCAGTGAACAATCCGTTGATGATAAAATAATTCCTGTCAAACTAGAATGGCTTAAAACTTCTGGGGGAAAAAAAGGATGTCCTCTTCAGTTGTTAGCTAGTAGACAAACCTCCTCCTCCTCCTCCTCCTCCTCCTCCTCCTCCTCCTCCTTCTCCTCCTTCTCCTCCTCCTCTCTTTCCTCCTTTTCCTCCCCTTTCTCCTCTTCTTCCTCACAAAAAAGAGTGAGTTTTTTTTCTCTCTGATTTGGGTAGCTAGAATTTGAACTAATTAAAGCAAATACCCAAGCAAGGATTCATCAACCTAACTAAAAGGCCATTCCACTTGTGTTTTATGTACCATTGAAATGCTATTCATTGAAGCACTTTCTCTTCCGTTAGTGTGGATGTAGACTTCACTGTTAGGTAGACCTCAGATCAAAACAAGCCATAAGAGGCACATAGTTATGTCTTATCTTTGAAGAAGAAGGTTAACCTAGTCCCTAGTCCCTACCTCAGCTCCCTTAGCATTGTATATTTTGATACATCAGTCCAAGGCTGCAACATGACAACCTTCATCCCACATAATGTTACTGTTACATGATGGGCAGTGAATCATGACCTTCAGAAAATGGATAAAGCTTTCAGAGTAGGGGCTTCAGGGCTCAGGTGTTCTCAAGGTCATCCTACTTCATGGTTAGCTCAAGTGGGTTTTATCATGACCTGGATTCTTAGGTCCTTTTCTGTTGCTATGATGAAACACCATGACCAGAAGAAACTTAAAGAGAAAGGTTATTTTGGTTCTAGAAAGTGAAGTCAGGAGTGGTTGGGAAGCATGGTAGCAGATAGCTGGAGAAGAGAGCTGCTGATCACATCTCATTGTCACATCAGGATACAGAAAGAAGAAACCGAATGTGGAATAGTGGTCAGGGTTAGGGTTACAGTTGGTGTCTCTAGGCACTGAAATACAGCTGGCATCTCATTGCCATTTTCCAGCAGCTCCAGGTACCTTCCATGGCCTCTTACTTCCTCCTATACCATCGCCATAGCCTTTACTGCACTGCCTTCTGCCACCTTGACATCACAACCTCTGCTTCTTGCCCATAGCATGATGTTCCCACCCACCTCCTACTTTTTCTCTCCTGATTTGACCTTGCCCATCCTGATCATCTTTGTCCTTTATTTTGGAAAGTTTCACACCAGCATCCATTTGCCTCAGACAGGAAACAGGCTTGTTTTCAATGCCTCGTTTCTTCCATCCCACCTAGGATCCTCTGACACAGTAACCTTCAGGTCTTGGTCCTCAGTGCGGCAGCTCTCATCCAGACCACCTCTTGTCTGCCCTCCAAGCTGATCTTTGTGGCTTCTCACAGGTTCCTTACCTCTACTGCTGCCCTCTGATAGCTCTCCCTAAGCAGCCAGAACATTTCTGGAGTAAATATAAGTCTGATTGTGTCAATGATCCTCAACTTTTCTGAATCCCTGGCCATAGGACAAACTACACATGATTTTACTTTGCTGCCACTGAATGGTTACCCAATATATCTCTTCTCTCCTGTCTTTCCCCTCTATTTTCCTCTACTTTTTTGGGGGGGCAGGGTCTCACTTTGTAGACCAGGCTAACCTTGAACTAATCGATCCACCTGCCTCTGCATCCCAAGTGCTAATATTAAAAACCCATATCTCTGTGCCCAGCTCAGCATCTTCTCTCAAGGACATCCCTCCAGCCATGTTGAGATTGTTTCAAATTGTCATGCTTTCTCTAGCTCCTGGCTCCAATACAGTATTCCCAACCCCTGTAACCAATTCTTTAATGGCAACTTATCCTTGGTGTTTACCCTCAGACATCAGTTCTTCCAAGGACCCTGCCTACATCCTCCCCAACCTCCATAGCTGCGGCTCCCTACTTCCTCATCATCAGTAACTACAACTGACACTGATACATGATTTGACATGGGTGAGTAAGTGTGCCCCATGAATTACCTCCAGCCATTACACAGTTCCTCAGAGTCAGGTGGCTCCTGTGCCACCCTACCCCCCATTTCCTAGAACTCAAGGTTCTGTAGGGAACTGTTCTCCACATAAATATTTTAGGTATGTGATAGTTGGTTTTACTTCTCCACATGTCAAAGTCTAGATTCGCCTAGGAAGGGGGATCTCACTAAGGGGATTTTCTGGTTCTCTGGGTTCCTCCTCTATTTGGGGGGAGCTGTAAAAGGAAAGTGCCATACTCCTCTTCTGGTGTGGTATGCCAAAGTCTTTCACATGAGCACCCCAATATTAGCCAGGCTCTCCTTGCCCTCTCCTCTTTGGCCCCTCTGTAGGTTTCCCATTTGGCTGTGTCCTCCTTAGATGCAGAGGGGCAGGGAACTCTCCAGACTTACAACATTCTAAGATCTAAACATGGCTTGAACCTGTGTGCATTCTCATCTTTCCAAAGTTGTCCCCGGGGCTCTTAGGGGACTTAGTTTTGACAAGCCTCACACCTTCTGAGCAGAAATCCCACTTTTGTCTGAGATGTTTCCCAGGTCTGACGATTTGTAAAACAGTTCTGAATGCAGAGTCACGACAGTGATTTTGACCTGGGGGTGACATGGAGAAAGCACTGTTTAGCATTAGTGACTTGGCCCTGGATTTCCAAATCAATTGTTTAGGAGACAGGAGAAGGCAGCAGGCACATCTCAATGCGGGATCACACCTTCATAGAGAGGCCTTAAAACTGTTTCGTGCTCAAAAGCTAAGAGGCTCCATGCACTTCAGAAATTCACTGTGACACCCCCAGCACCTAGAATCAGCTCCAGTGGCCAAGGGCTCAGCTGTAAGGCCAAGGGCTCCCTGAAGCTGCATTGCCAGACTCCACTGTCTTTCCCAGTGACCCCTAAAGGTCTGTCAGCCCTCCGGCATAAGCATCAACTTCCCTGAGGCTATAGCAGTTTAGAGGAGTAGTCAGATACGCAGATCGATCTCTGTTCAAAAATAGAAATTGTTCTTATTAGTCTTTACCTAAGCTAGGAGCCATGTGCACAACTTGGGATTCAAGTGGGGTGTCCACTGAGTGACCAGATGCTTCCATGGGTGGAGGGCTTGCATGTGGCCAGGCAGCCATCTATCTGCCCTGTACTTTCTTCCTCAGAGCAGCTCAACATGGTGTCTCTTTCTCTGTGCCTTGGTGGCTGGGGCTTCCAGCTGAGTCTGGCTGTCCTCTGGTTCTGCAGGGGCTGCCTTGGGTACTGAATCACAGTGTATATCCCCCGAGTCAGTGGCTGCTGCCAGTCGTCCTTTCCGCACTTGCTGAATCATAAGCTGTGGATCCTACACTTCCGGCAGGAGCCTCTTGGTGAAAGAACTCTGCAGAGGTGACTCTCTGTTCCAAGATGAAATGTCACACCCACTGAAGCTTCTCAGAGCTCATGACTACATGCTTCAGTCTCTTGTTCAGCAGCTAGCATTTTCTCAGGTCACCTCCATGTGACAATTAAGATATGTCTGAGTTATCACCTGGGGTGGGCTCAGGAGATGGATACATAGGTAACAACAGTGCTTGCTACGTAAACATGTAGATCTGAGTTCAAATCTCCAGAATAGTCCCCTCCCATACAAAGCTGGCATGGACCCGGGTGTGTCTGCAACTCCCAAGTGGTGAAATACAGAGACAGGAGGATAGCCCTGCTTGCTGGCAGCAAACCTAGTTCCAGTTTCATCAAGAGACCCTGTCTCACGGGAATAAGATGGAGAGTGACAGAGTAGGACTCTTGTTTTCTCTGGTCTTGTGCATTTAATCATGCATGAATTTTTTATACACACACACAGACACACATACACACACAAAACCACCTACTTAGAACACGGCAGGTCCTTCACAGATGTAAGTTGGCTGAATGAGTGAATCCTTTCAGATTAGTGTCTCTTTATGTGACAGCCCTAACTGGTCACAGAGGACATGTACTAGGATCATGTCTCTGAGACACGCAATGTCATTGAGACAGCTTCAAGAAAGAATCTTCTTTGCTCTGAGACTTTATTCTTTTCCTCCAAATAAATTAATTTTCCCACTTACTTCCTATACTTGTATTTCTATTCCTTTTATGTCTCTCTCCATAACTGAGCTGCCAGATCAATTTTCCTGTGATGCAACTTGTAGCTCAGAATTATCAATGGGTTCCTCAGAAATGTCCAGTGATATCCCCCCCCCCCCGCGCTCATGCTGCTGCCAAGGTCACTCTCAGGGCCTGGTCGTTCTGGATTTAGTTTTGCTGAGACACACTGCACAGTTCCTTTCTCACCTCTGCAGTTACACACTGAGACTTATGGATCCCAAAGCTTGAGCCCATCCCAAGGTCTGAGTCCTCCTCCTCATCTTTCGCAGCCCGATACTTCAGGCATCCTTCCTGCCTGCTATGCTCTCCTGATCCTCAGCTCTTGATATTATTTGGGGAATCCAAAGCATAGATCCAATACCCAGGGATTGGACACAAATACCATCTATATGACTTGGGCCCCCTGTGCCTCTATAGATGAGGGTCTTCTCTCCTTGAGAAGACATCCTAGTTAGTTCAATCTGATGTCAAAGGCCAGTTTCAGAAGACTGGGGTGTTAGCGCTGGGACTAACATGCTTGTCAAGCCAAGTTCCATCCCCGGAACAGATTAAAAAAAAAAAAAAAAAAGGCTGGGGTGTGATGTTGAGTATTTGTAACCCCAGTGCTGAGGAAGTGACATGTGGACAGATGGAGTTCTCTGGCTAGCCAGCCCAGCCTATTTGATGAGTTCTAGGACAGTGAGAAACTCTATCAAGAAACAAGGTAAGCCAGGCAGTGGTGGTGCATGCCTTTAATCCCAGCACTTGGGAGGCAGAGACAGGCTAATTTCTGAGTTCAAGGCCAGCCTGGTCTACAGAGTGAGTTCCAGGACAGCCAGGACTATGCAGAGAAACCCTGTCTTGAAAAAACAGAAAAAGAAAGAAAGAAAGAAAGAAAGAAAGAAAGAAAGAAAGAAAGAAAGAAAGAAAGAAAGAAAGAGAGAGAGAGAGAAAGAGAGAAAGAGAGAAAGAGAGAAAGAGAGAAAGGTAGACAGTACCTGAGGAATGTCACACGCATGATTGACCTCTGACTTCCACACAGACATACACCTTCACACACACGCATACACACGTGTATGAAGCCAGAGCCTTGGCCCTCGTACGCCTGTCTTTTAATGCTCTGCTGCCCTGTGACAGGGCCAGTGTACGATGAGTGTTTCTGCCGCCCACATGTTCTATGCTCTTTCCTGAGAAGCACTTGCATGCGATTGCTTCTGTTTTGAGCTGAATGAACTTCTCCTTCTTTGGAACACCGTTTTTATTTCAAAGAGTGACTGACAGACACACCACGGCTCTTCAGACTTCGGTATTTGCTAGACATTTTCTCAAAAATGAACGATGCAAGCCTGTCACTTCAAGGAGAGCAACTGACAGTCTATTTTTGCCGGTGATAAAATTCAAGCTTTCAAGTGAAAATTGGAATTTTGGGACACTTGTAGCAGCCTCCCTGAGCCTGACAGCTCCCGGTACATAGGTGCCTTCCTCTTGAAAATGCTAGAGAACTTAGCAAAGAGAATTTTCTAATCATGCATGAGAAAATGTGGCAACAGATGCAAACTCTGCATAACTTAAAGACCTAGCATTTTTTCGATAGCCACTGTAAGCTGCGGTGGCAACATATTGGAGTCCAAGATGACCTTAGAGAGTTAAAGCCCAAGTTGGGTATAGGATCATTTGTGGGGCTTCTCAATCTATCACAAATACATTTTAGCAACCTACAACCTACGGAGATTTAATAACCATGCATCAAAAGAATATATTTAGCCATCTTAAAGTGCTTTTATTTTTCTATTTTAAAATTTATTTTTCATTTTGAATTAAATGTATGTGTGTATCTGTGTTTGAGTATGTGTGTATGAGTGCAGAGCCTTCAGGTCAGAAGAGGGTGCTAGGTCCCTTAGATCTTGAATTATGAGCTGTTTAACATGGGTGCTGGGAACTAGCTGAGGACCTCTGAAAACGCAGCCAGTGCTCTTAACTGCTGAGTCATCTCTCCAGCCCCTCCACATTGAATAAAATTTTAGTAACCTATGACTTCTGACATTTGATAAGATGTAGAAGGAGAATTTCTATAATTATCTGAAGGTGAGGTAAGGAAAAACTCCCCTTTTCCTCCACCGAACTGTGTGTAGAAGGCCTGATTTCTTGTCTGAACTTAAACCAAAGCAACCAACCACAGCAGAGTAGCTCTGAGAATTCAACTATCTGCTGTTAAGTCAGACATTAGAGGATATGTAGAAAGCCTACTCTACTCTCTTAAATTTTTTGTGCATGTGTGTGTTTGAGATTAGCACCTTTGATTAAGCCTTTCTGGCCAATCTTCTGAGCACTTCCTTGGAGTAGCATTTCAGGGTATGTGCAGAAGTGTGGCACCCGAGAGCCCCTGATATTCTTTTGAGCAGTCTTAATGTCAAAACTCTTTTCGTAATAGTGAATAATCCAGCTACCTTTTCATAAGCTAGTTTTCTTAACGCTAGTTAACACATCATGACTTTAGCTCTGTCGTCTTTTTAAAACGGCAACCTTCTGGGGTATTCTCAGTTTTAATTTCTAATTAACACAGCAAGCCTTGATGCTTCAGTGCATAAGCAGCAGCTCTTTTCATTCTTTGGTAGCTATCTAGGGGGAAGAGGGCTTCTGGGATCCAGGGATTTGAGGACAGTGAGCATAGCTTACCCTTGGTCTCATTCTTCATGTCCCTTCAGGGCAATGGAGCTAGGAGTGGACAGGACAGAATACATTGCATTTCCTGCTAAGCCCAAGGTGTAGAGTCATCAGGGCAAAGGTAGCGATGATCCCCATCAATCATTCCTACTGTGGCTGCACAGTTTCCGCTGTGCTTCGGGGCTCCCTCTGCCCATCCCTCTGCCTTCCCAGCAGCCTGGGTATCTGCATGAAGTCATCATCCCCGCCGGTTCAGCTTGAGAGCACCCTAAACTCCAAGAAATCCTGGGATTTTTCTCTTCCCACTTCAACCAGAGAATGGTGTTTCTGAAAGGGTTCCATTGGTCAGCAAATAGATTGTACATTTTGAACTATTGTTACCTAGTTTGTTCCTGGCAGGGGTGTGGAACCTTAAGTAAGTGCTCTACAATGAAAAACCATCCCCCACCCTCATGGTGTGCTTTGCTATACAATCATGTGAAATGTTATTCATAATTTAACATTTAAGCTTTTTGATCTATGTCTCTTATGAATCTTGTTGCTTCTTTCTGTTATGTTGACTAAAGTATTTTCAGAGTAAGTTTGTAACACCATTCTTTTAATTTTTCTTTGGCCATTTTAATGTCTTCCTTTTTATGTAAAAGATTCATCCTTTTAATAAAGTTCAAAATTTTAAAATTCTACTTCTTGGAATGAAAGAATGGCTCAGTGGTTAGAGGTACATACTCCATTTTCAAGGGACTGGAGTTCAGTTCCTAGCACCCACATCAAGAAGCTTATAATGGCCTGTAATTCCAGCGCCAACCCAATACACTCTTGTGGTCTCTGCAGATATCTGCACTCACATGCACACCACCCCCAACACACATATACACAGAATTAAAAACAATAAAAATAAATCTCGTAAAAAGCTATTCCCTCAAGAGTAATTTATATGCAACGAGATGAATGCACCTAGCTCCATTTTAAGCGTTAGTCTGATGAGCTCCTGTTCCTGATGAATACATATTTATATACGAATCTTCATACTCACCTTGCATCCATGGAGAAATGTCACCAGCACTGGGCTCACCTTGCTCATCAGACATTCTGCTGTTGATTGCTATTTGTGCCATTTCTTTTCTTTTCTTTTCTTTTTTTTTTTTTTTTTTTTTTGAGACAGGATCTTATGCAACCCAGGTTGACTTTAAACTTGCTCTATAGCCAGGACTGCTCTTGAAATCCTGACACATTTGGATGATAAGCATATAACACCACACTTGGCTATTATTCTTATTTTAAGGTTTAAAAAAATATTGTTTTTATTGTTAATAAAGTTGTTATGAATGTTGATATATGCCTCTTGTGCATGTAGCTTTGAAAATTATATGTTCAGTTATTTCTGACATAAGAAAAAACTTTGAAAAGCATATTAATATATGCAGAATCCTAAGAAATTATCTTTTTAAATTAATTTGTTTATTTTTTTAAATTTTTCTTATTCACTTTACATCCTACTCATTGACCCCTTCCAGGAACCCCTTCCCACAGTCCTTCCCCTCTCCCTCTCCCCCTCCCCTTCTCCTCAGAGAGGGTAGGGCCCTCCTAGATAACCCCCAACCTTGGCACATCAAGTCTCTGTGAGGCTAGGTGCATCCTCTCCCACTGAGGCCAGACAAGGCAGTCCAGCTAGAACATATCCCACGTACAGGAAACAGCTTTTAGGATAGCCATCCCCTCCCCTGTTCCAGTTGTTCAAGACCCACATGAAGACCAAACTACGCATCTGCTACATATGTGTGGGGGGTGCCTAGGTCCAGTCTGTGTATGTATTTTGGTTGGTGGGTTCAGTCTCTGAGAGCCCCAAGGGTACAAGTGAGTTGACTCTGTTGGTCTTCTGTGGAGTTTCTATTCCCTTGGGGGCTATAATCCTTCCTCCTATTCTTCCATAAGAGTCCTCAAGCTCCATCCACTGTTTGGCTGTGGGTGTCTGTATTTGTCTGAGTCAGCTTCTGGGTGGAGCCTCTTAGAGGGCAGCCATGCTAGATACCTGTCTGCAAGCATAACAAAGTATCATTAATAGTGTTAGGGATTGGTTTTTGGTTGGCCGTTCCCTCAGTCTCTGCTCTAAGGAATTATCTTAAAAGGAGTCACAGTAGCGTTTCACTTAAGGTCTTGAGTTCCCAGTAGACAATAAGGACATCTCCCAGTAATGATATGCTTATTGTTGCCTTCCCAACATTAAGCTTCAGCTTATTTTCTTGCCTTGTTATATTAGAGCCTTCAGAGCAAAGATCAATAACTGCAATTATCCTTGTCACCAAATGTGTGAGCCATGAGTCATCTATTGGTGCACTGGGATGGGAAGCTCTAAAATTCATATGTCTCAATGCCCAGTGATTCAGAAAGTGACCTTATTTGGAGGCAGGTTCAAGCTAAACTGAGGTCATTAAATCAGGCAGCAACCCAATAGGATCAGTTTATTATGAAAGAGTGAGGTTTGGGAAGATGCACACAGTTCATGTCACTTGAACAGAAGACAGCATCTGAAAGTGCACGAGCAATGTTGGCTACACACCAATTTCCACTGCTGGGTTCAACTGAAGAAGCCACACTGTTTTTTTTTTTTTAGTTTGAGTGAAATTTCCAACAAGCACACACACACACACACACACACACACACACACACACACACACACACACACCATACCACACACACAGAAACACACACACACACACACACACACACACACACACACCATACCACACACACAGAAACGTCTGTGTGTATATGTGTATTAGTCAGGGTTCTCTAGAGTCACAGAACTTATGGGTAGTCTCTATATAGTAAGGGAATTTATTATGATGACTTACAGTCTGTAGCCCAATGAAGTCCAAGGATCTAGTAGTTGCTCAGTCCCACAAAGCTAGTAGATTCCAATAGATGTGCTGGCAAGTAAATGCAAGATGGTGATAAAGAGCGAATCTTCCTTCTTCCAATATCCTTATGTAAGTCTCCAGCGGAAGGTGTGGCCCAGATTAAAGATGTCTACAACCACACCTAGACCTGGGACAGGCTGACCTTGAACTCAGAGATCTCCTTGCCTTAGACTCCTGGGATTCATAGCCACTATGCCTCAAGATCTCCTGCCAAGATCCAGGACAGAAACTTGTATCTCCCAGTCTCAAGATCAGGGTCACAGGTGAGCCTTCCAATTCTGGATTGTAGTTCATTCCAGATATAGTCAAGCTGACAACCAGGAATAACATATATATATATATATATGTTTAATTTCTGTTGCTGTGTTACTCTGACAAAAAGTAATATAGAGAAGAAAGGATTATTTTGCATCACAGTTCCAGGTTTAATCCACATTAGTAGGGAGGTCATCATAATGAGTGAAGTTTGAAGCACACCCAACCCAGAGCAGAGAGAAATAACTGCATGTATGTTTACCTGCTTGGGTATCCTTAGCCTGATTTCTTCATACTTACACAGTTTATAAACTCTTGCATAGGGAATGGTGCCACTCACAGTGGGCTGGGACTTTCCACATCAACTAATTAAAACAGTCCCCCACAGATCAACCCAATGTAGACAATTCATCATAAAGAAATTTTTTCCCACACTGTACTAGGACCTAGAATATAGGTCGTGTCAAGTTGACATTTAGAGCTAACCATCATAATACCTAACAAACACCCTAAACACAGAGGCTCAGAGCAGCAGGCCTGAGCTGCTGAGGTGACTGTTCACCATTCTATAGGTCAGCAATGAAGGCAAGGCTTCAGCTGAGCTGGACAGCTCCCCTCAAGCGCGTCCCACATAAGGCTGCAGCCATCTGCAGTGTGATTGAGGCAGAATGTCTGAAGTGGCTGCCAGCATATATAACATGCTGTGTACCAGCCTCAGAGCAGTCCGTGCTGTGTGGCCTGGCCTCCAGTTGTGGCCTGTCCAGGCTACTGTTCATACAGTGCTTCAGGAAGAACAGAGACTGTGGCATCTCCAGTGACATTAGTTTGGAGTGGCATATTATTTTCTCTGCATTCCAATGTCAGGGCCAGCCCAGGTTTAGGAGGTAGAGGAAAAGATTCCAAAGCCACTAGACAAAGAAACATGTACCCATGGTGCCAATTCCTGCCTCTTTCTGGCAGCTTGCCAACCTGACTTTAATGGGAATGTCAAATGATTTATTACCAAGAATGATACTTGCTAGAGGTTTCTAATGGATTCTCTTAATTTTAGCAAGTGTATTTCTAGTCTCTGGCTACTCAAATTTTTGTATCAGACGCGGATATGTGATTTCAGCATCTGTTTCCTGGCACCCTTACAGATGACCATATGCACTTCTCACTAACCTCTACATGTAATAAATTACAGTAATATTCCCACCCTTTCTGTCACATGGTCCACTGCATCTGGCCATTAGGCATGGATTCCTTGTGGGTGGAACCATGTCTGACCCTGCAGACTCAAATGATGTTTGCTGCAGAGTGTTGTAGCGACCGTCATTTAAATTCCAGGCCATGTCCTCGTTCTCTCAGTCAGATCAGATGGAGCATGGAGGTGACATTCCTTTTTTTTTTTTCCCCCATTTCTAGAAGTCTCACGAGCATCCCACCTGTGCATCACCCAGGCGTGTCCCACCTGTAAGGCTGCAGTTCTTTCTCCCCTTCCCCTTTCTACACCTAGTTTCTTTTCTTATAACCACTGCAAACTCAGAGATAGTCCAATAACGAGAATTGCTTCTGGGAACCCCAAGGAAGCCAGCACTGCTTCTGTTTTGAAAGGTCCCTCTCTTTCACTAGGAGGTACCCTGCCTCCCCCCGCCCACACTAGTTGTAGATAGTAAGTAAATGTACAGAGAAGTTCAAAATACATGAAGAAGGGACCTCTAGGTAGCAATGGGAGTTTTGCTTCCCAGGTTTTAAATTTTTCCCTCGTGATTTTCAACATTTCACAGGGGAAAAAAAAATGAAGCAACTCTTTTTTTCTTTTCAAGTTTTTAAAAAGGGAAAATAGCAGCAGCCACCTAGATAGTGTGTCTCGAGTAGGGGAGCGTGGTGTAACACCATTTTCATGGAAAACCTAGGCTCGGAGTTGCTATTTCTCAACTGGATTCACAGATGCATCCCTGACCCAGAACCATGAAGAAGGCCCAGAAAGGGCATACAGTCTGTCGTCACAGGGGAAGACTGACAGCTGGAACTCAGGCCTCCAGAGCCTATACATCCATGCTGTTGCTAGACTCAGCACTGAGGGCATCTGCTGAGCCAGACGGCAGAGACTGAGGGTGGATCGGAAGGATGAGCTGTGCATTAGTCACAGCTTTCTAGAAGAGCAGACAAGAGAGAACAAATATATGTTATAAAAGGGGTTTATCAGATTGGCTTATAAAATACACGCTAGGTCGTACAACAATGGCCATCTATGTGCTGGAGAGGCAGAGAGCCTTGTAGCAGCTCCATCCATGGGGCTGGATTTCTTAGCCATCCCAATCCAGTGCTGA
Organism: Mus pahari; assembly: GCF_900095145.1. NCBI lineage: Eukaryota > Metazoa > Chordata > Mammalia > Rodentia > Muridae > Mus > Mus pahari. The sequence goes on from NC_034590.1 coordinate 104,637,389, forward strand.
AGGCCTGGGATATTCTTGGGCAGTTCCCACCAGAAGACCAAGGAGTCTGATGTTGGGAAAAGATGCCTGCTGCAGCAACAGATGAACAAGACATCAAGAAGCAAGGGCAGGCAATAGAGTAGGCTGCTTTTTCCTGGGTTTCTTTACATCTGAGCTGCTGCTGGAACCCACTCTGGAGAAGGGTCTTCCCTACTCTGTTCATCATTCCTGGAAATGCACCCCCCAATGCCAGCTTAGTATAATCACTGGCAGAAAATTGCTAGTCATGCGAGATAGGAATTTTATTTTCAGATGAAGATTGTGTTTGGTCATCTGTGAATTTGCCAGTGGAAATGATGCTAGATGCTGTTTTGTCTGTATTCGTTATTGTCTATGTGGGTATATGGTGTGTGTGTGTGTGTGTGTGTGTGTGTGTGTGTGTGTGTGTGAGAGAGAGAGAGAGAGAGAGAGAGAGAGAGAGAGAGAGAGGTGCATGCATGAGTGGAGGTCAGATCAGGGAACAACTCTGGGAAGTAGATTCCATCCTCTTACCTTTTCAAAGCAGGCTATCCCTTATTTCTGCTGTGCACTGTACTGCAGGCTGGCTAGTTTGTGAACATATAAGCTATTCTTTGTCTCCACCTCTTATTTAATCAGAAGTGCTGGGATTATATGTGTGTGCCATTGCATCTGGCATTTCATGAGGATGTGGGGCATGGAACTCATTGAGATCATTAGCTTTGCATGATATGCCAGCTCTCTCTCTCTCTCTCTCTCTCTCTCTCTCTCTCTCTCTCTCTCTCTCTCTCTCTCTCTCTCTCTCTCTCTCTCTCTCTTTCTCTCTCTCTCTCTTTCTCCTTTACATCCCAGTTGAAGCCCCCTCCCTTCTCTCCTCCTAGTCTCCCATTCACAAACCCCTTTCCCCATTCCCTCCTTCCTTCTCCCCAGAGAAGGGAAAGTCCCCCATGGGTACCAATGCACTCTTGGCACATCAAGTTGCATCAAGACTAGGTGCATTCTCTCTTACTGTGGCATGACAAGGCAGTCCAGCTAGGGGAAGGGGATCCAAAGTCAGGCAACAGAGAGACTGCTTGTGTTCCAATTGTTAGGGGGCCCACATTAAGACCATATATGTAGAGGGGCCCAGGTCTAGCCCCTGCATGCTCTTTTGTTGGTGGTTCAGTCTCTGTGAGCCCCATGGGCCCAGGTTAGTTGACTCTCACCAGTAGGTCTTCTTGTGGTGTCCTTAACCTCTCTAGCTCCCTCAATCCTATCCCCCACTCTTCCAAAAGACTCTTCCTCCTTATATTTGGCCTTTGATAAACTCCAACAACACCCATTCAAGCTAAAAGTCTTGGGGAGATCATGGATACAAGGCCCATACCTAAACATAATAAAGGCAACATACAGCAAGCCAACAGTCAACATCAAATTAAATGGAGAGAAACTTCAAGCAGTTCCACAGAAATCAGGAACAAGACAAGGCTGACCACTCTCTCCATATCTATTCAACATAGTACTTGAAATTCTAGCTAGAGCAATAAGACAACTAAAAGAGATCAAGGGGATAGGAATTGGCAAGGAAGAAGTCAAAGTATGGCTATTCACAGATGATATGATAGTATACATAAGTGACCCCAAAAATTCTAGCAGAGAACCCTATAGCTGATAAATACCTTCAGCAAAGTGTCTGTATACAAAATTAACTCAAAAAAAAATCAGGGGCCCTCCTTTATACAAACAGTGAATGAGTGAGAAAGAAATTAGAGACACAACACTCTTCACAATAGCCACAAATAATATAAAATATCTTGGTGTAACTCTAAATGAGCAAGTGCAGGCTAGCTTTATGTCATCTTGACACAAGGCTACAGACATATAGAAACAGAGACCACCAGTTGAGAAATTGTCCCTATCAGATTATCCTGTGGGTAAGGCTGTGGAACATTTTCTTAGTTGGTGACTAATGTGGGAGGGCCCAACCCATTGTGGGTGGAGCCATCCCTGCCTGGGTAGGTGTATAAGAAATCAAAGGGAACAAGCCATGAGGAGCAAGCTAGTAGGCAGCCTCTGCATCAGCTCCTGCCTGCAGGTTCCTTCTCAGTTTGAGTTCTTGTTCTGGTTGCATTTGATGATGAACTGTGTTAGGGAAGAGTAAGCAAATTAAACCTTTCCTCCTCAAGCTGCTTTTGGTCATGGTGCTTATCACAGCAATAGTAATCTTAATCAGCTAAGACACACGGAAAGAGCCTTTTACCTGCTGAGCTATCTCATTGGCCCTACTTAGTATAGTTTATGATTCCAGATGAAAAGTGCAGTAACAAGGTGTAGTTCCTACAAGGTATCAGATAGGAAGATGTCCACATGAGTTATTGAGAGAGTTCCACATCCTTTGGCAGATGAGAAACTGATGTTATCACTTTGTGACCCTCCCTCTTGCTGTGTATCTTGTGCGACATCAAACAGGAAAATACAATGCCAAATCTCACTGCGAGGATGCTAGAATCTAAAACTAAATTCCCTTGGTTGAGCACACCCATCTAAATATAGCAAGACTGAGGTGAACATGGGCTAATCTGAGAACTGCACTGACAGCTTAGGGGTACCCCTATGCTCTTGTGCAGCCTTGTCAAAGCCATATGAGAAATCAGGTGGCTGCTCTTGGTTCTTCCAAAGTATTTTAAAGTTTCTGCATGTCTAGATGTTTTACCTGCATGTATGTGTATGCACCACATGTGTGCGAGTGTCTACTGAGGCCAGAAGAGGACACCAGATCCCCCAAAACTGAAGTTACACATGGTTGTGATCCACCATCTGGGTGCTGAGAATTGAACCCAGGTCCTCTGGAAGAGCAACCAGTGCTCTTAACTGTTGAACCATCTCTCCAGACCTTCTCTTATTCCTTTAAGGATGCTTTTTTGGGGCTAGTCTTCTTCAGAGACTAGACTTCCTAGACCAGCTTTCAGTTCACAGGAGAACACAGAGCAGAAAGCAGAATTCCTTAAAGAATGTCTCTAGTGTGTATGTGTAGTGCACATTATGGGTTTTGATCCATACGTGATACCACATACTCCCCATCATAGGACAGTGCCGGATCCCTTCTCTGCATTGGAGTTCATTGCCCTTTGGAGGACCCTGTGACTGGTCTTTGGAGGACCCTGTGGTTGGCCTATGGAGGACCCTGTAGCTGATCTTTGGAGGGCCCTGTGGCTTGTCAATAGAGGGCCCTATGGCTGGTCTTTGGAGAATCCTGTGACTGGTCTTTGAGTTCCAGCTATCCTTCTGTCAAGGTCCTTGTTCCCTGGGGAGTCTTGTGTCTCTATTGTGTCCCTGTCCCTCTCTTTGCTCTTGCGTGTCATTCATCTCTTTCCTGCACCCAAATCACCTCTAGGCTGTTCTCTTTCAGCCCCCTTCATAGTCCTCACTCGTGCTTGCACCCCTAAATCCTACCATCTTCTTGAGACCCTCCTCTCTGCCTGGCACACTGGGTGAGGGTCCATTGAGTTTAGTTTGAATCCTGGTTTTAGATTGTTGGTTTGGTTTTTGACCTGCCAGTCTTTCCCACAACAGAGGCTCCGAGACCCAGGCAAAGCATCGGCGTGGCTCCTCCTTGGAAAAGTGATGTCTGTTTCAGGTAAGGATCCAATACTTGGTTCAGTCTCCCTTCCCTCATACATTTTCCAAGCTGTTTTCCCTTATATATTTTCCCTTATATATTCCCCTTTCAATGCTCAGTTCCTTCACAGGAGCTTGGCACAAGGAGCAGTCTGTGAAAGGGTCCCCTGAAGAGTCAAAATAACTATTTCATATGCACTGTCACTACCACACTCAACCCACATAAGACTCAAGGACCTGAATCAGCTCCCTATACACTCTGCCCTACTGACAGCAATGTCCTTTTGCTGCTCATTCTAGTCATGGCCTTTAATTGTTTTTCATGATGCTATGAAGCCGGGCTGAATTTATTCTTGGACTGTATCTTTGGATCAGGTTAGACACGACTCCCTCATGACAGCCAATATCTACCTTGTGCAATTTAGGTCCATTTTGTGTCTGTCTTTGCCTCTTTCTTTGGGCCTGAGGGCCCTGGGAGTTGATGTGAGACCCTGAGAGTGATTCTACCCTCACAAGATGTGTCAGCTCCTAAGAGAGAGCACCACCCCTGGTTTTGTCCTTTTTATCTACAGTGGTCTTTGCCTCTCAAAAATTAATATTACCTGACTGGAGCGGTCTTAGCCTCCAGATCCTACCAGCTATTGCAAACTGTGAAGTCCAGAGTCTGAGACCTTCCGGCCCAAACTTCAAGAATCACAGTTGCTCACCTGCAGGCCTGGGCTGTCAAGCTTACAGCCAGGGAGCCAGTTTGGTCAGACCTGGGCTATCAACTCTGCAATTCCTCCTAAACCTCAGTAAATACGAAGGTTTCCAGGAATGAGGTCCTTTGCTTGCTATTCTGCATAGCACTGGGAAGGGGCATTCTTATATCATCCCTGCATGTGTTTCATGAGGCCAGAGCTACTGTTGGCAGCAAGGGTGTAGTTGGTCAGGATAAAGACCCCAGCCTTTCTAATGTTTGCTTCTCAAGAACCAGTGCAAATACCTGCAGTGATAGAAAGAGACTTATCTCAATTTTCCTGGGATACAATTGTATGACACGTGAGGCAGGAGGAACTGTCAGGAAGCGTAGGGCCGTCGGGGCTTGTCTATAAGATTCTATGGGTGGGGAAGAACAAACGTTAGGGCGGATCAGCTTGGAGGGATGGCTCAGCATTTAAAAGCATTTTCTATGCTCACAAAGGACCTGGGTTTGGTTTCAAGCATCTATATTGTGTAGATCACAAACACCTGTAACTCCAGTTTTAGGGTATCCCAATGTCCTCATCTGACCTCAGAGAGCACCAGGTATACATACATACACATAGGCACTCACGTAGACATGTTTTTTTTTTAAAAAACAGCTCTTAAGGCAGAGCTGAAAGGCGTTCTGAGGCCTCTTTATATTAGTTGTTCATGGTGTCACTAGGAGCAAACATCTTTTAAAGGAGCTTAAAGGAGGAAGAACTCATTTTGGCTCATGGTTTGAAAGTACTGTATACCATAGTGGAGAAAGCATCCTAGCAAGAGAGTGAGGCAACTGGCTACACTGCGAGCACATTACATTCCTGCTGCCTAAGTCAGGAAGCATAGAGAAAAGTGCTGGAGCTCCGGTCACTTCCTATTTTTGATTCATTCCAGGACTCCAACCCATGGATCGATGCCACCCCCTCTCAGGTTACCTCTCCTCAGTTAAGCTTCTTTGGAAATATTCTCATAGACACACCCCTGGGTCTAGTAACTCTAAAACCCATCAAACTGACAGTGGAGACTGTCAGACTTGCTTTGGGTACCACTAAACACCAGCATCCTCTTAGGATAGAAGAGTGATCTGGGTCACTCTGTTGCCTCTGAAGCAGGCGTGGATATTCTTCCTGTTAACTCTATCACCCAGCTTAGGACTGATATGCCACCTCACTGGCAGATCAGGTTCCTGCCTGCAAGAGAAGGGTAAGATCAGCTAGGTATATCTGAGCAGCTCGGCCTAATCACACTGCGCTGCCAGGTGCAGGATCCACTGGGAACCACAGAATGGATGGCTCTTGCCTGATTTGCCCCAGTGTCAACATCAGAATAAAGGCCCTAGTAGCCTGGGAGTCCACAGAGAAAAGCCAAAGCTTCCCATAGATGATTACTGTTATGGGGAGAGGTGTCAGTGACCATCGTGCTGGGAAAGGGGTCTAGTAAGGTAATGAATGGAGTTATATGGCTGGAGATGAGGGAAAAGGGTGAGACATGAATAAGAATGAAGATGAAGATCTCTGCTGTGCCACCAGACACAGTCCTAGGGTACAGTGGCCAGGCAAGGTGTGCAGATATAAGGATCAGCAAAGGAGTTCCAGGGTAAAATGTTGAAAACTGTGACTGACACATGACGGCCAGCTTGCAGGAAAAGTTGACAGAGAAGGACATAAATCGTAGGGTTTCCATGAAGAAGCAATGGTCTGTGATGAAAAACTGTATAAAGGATCCAAACTGAAGCCATTTTGAATAGAACTTCCATTTTGAATTTGGGTCAAATGAAGTTTAGCTTCCCAAGCCCTCCCTGAGTCACTGCCATGCTGGTTGGCAAGTTGAAGCATGAATGCTCGGCAAATTGCCCCACGACAGTTGAATAACCCAACCGATGGCAACAGGGTAAGTGTACCACAAAGACATATTCCCAAGGAAGCCTTCTATCCCTAAATCCTGATTGGTGGGAAAATATGACTGTAACTTGAACAGATGTTTGTGTTCTTCAACCTTAAGAGCTTGGTAACATGCTGACTTGGTGTGTGTGTGTGTGTGTGTGTGTGTGTGTGTGTGTGTGTGTGTGTGCAGTTCAGCTCCAAAGTCTGTTCTGCTGATTGATCAGTAGCAGCTTGATTACAATAAATTTTTGTCATTTGAATTGACCTGGTGCTCGAGTTGTGTTGGATGTAGGTGGACCCCATAACAAACTAATGAGTGGAGACTTGGGACAAGAGGTGGGAGAGGGAGGACTTCATAGAGAGGGACTGTGAGGACTTCATATGGAGGACCTGGCTACCTGAGTCTTTTGTTTGGGGGATCAGGAGAATAAACTGGAGACTAGCCATGAGAGAGCTGCTTTTGCATGTGAAAAGCAGTGTCTAGATGCTAGCAGACTAATGCCTGAGGGGATGTGAAGACCTGAAGCTAATGCATACCAGAAATCCCCCAATAGATCTCAGTAAAGTGTTTTGAGCTTGTGGTGACCACTGGAGATGTAGAGGAAGCAAGGTATGGCAGTACATAGCTGTCACCCCAGCATTTGGGAGATGGTGCAGGAAAGTCGGGAGCTCAGGGTCATCACCAGCTATCTAGTGCATGCAAGGGTAGCCTGGTGTACACAAAGAGACCCTGTCCCCTGAAACAAAGCCGTGCAGCCAGGTGAGATGAATCAGCTGTCGATGGAGGACAACCGCCAGCAAGCATAACTACCTGAGTTTGATCCGCGAGACTCACATGGAGGAAGAGGAGAACAGACTTTGCAAGTTGTCCTCTGACCTCCATCATAGGTACACCATAGCATGAATGAGTATGAACACACACACACACACACACACACACACACACACACACACACACACCAAGTAAATAATTGTGAAGTTTTGTAAAAAGGAAAACAAAATGCAATGAACAACAAATCAAAGCTCTAAGACAGACAGACAGACAGACAGACAGACACACACACACACACACACACATACACACTAAGGAAAAGATCAAGAAGTTCCTCCCCCTCGCTCTAAGGGCTTACAGCTGGCAGTACGGCACATCTGATGTCTGAGCAGAATGGATGAGCACACTTGGACATGCGGTCATGGCCCTGAGCCAGGACCTTCCTACTCTGTGAGTCAAGAAAGGCCACAGAAGAGAAATGGTTCTAAAAGGAGCCTTTAAAGCTTCCTGGCAAAACCAGAAAGAGTGGGGCTATCTTCAGTGATAGAGCTCTCTACAGTGAGGTGTAAACTTATCTGAGCTGAAGAGTGAACTGCTCACTTAAAATACGCCGAGTTGAGGCTGGAGAGGCGGCTCCGTAGTGAAGAGCACTGGCTGCTCTTGGCCTGGGTTCAATTCCCACCAAAAGTTGATAGTTTTAAAAACTTATAAAGCAGTAAGGCTAATTTTTAAGTAAAAATATACTTATCATTTGATCCAGTGGCTCTATATAGCTATACCCCCCAAAGCCCCCAAATTAGATACTTAGTAGATATTTATATACTAGTGAAGATAACATCTTTCAAAGAAGTGGAAATGACCACAGTGCCCACTGACAAATGAATTCAATAAAAAAAAAATCAGAAAGTGTCACCTGTGTAGTGAGATATTAGTTTTGAAAAATAAACTTGATTTTGGCCTCTGGTACACCCTGTGTTGAATAACACAGAGCCTTGTGCTGAATAAGTTGTTTGCACTAGGCAAGTTCTATATGCAGCTTATCAGTGTGACGGCCTTGGTATAGTCACATTCATGGAGACAGATACTAGAATAATGGTTCCAGGTGGTTGCCAGGCCTGGGGAAGGAGGAACTTTTGTTTGACAGGGACGGACACCCTCTCAGGTTTGCAAGGTTAAGAGTTCTGATAGACAATGGTAATTGCTGTTCAACCATAGGAGTACATGTTATACTGCTTAACCCCACACTTTTAAAGGACTGAGGGGAATGATTTGACAGAAGAAGTATTTTACCACAATTTTAAGCTTTCTTAGAGATTTACTTTTATTTATATGTGTGGGCTTGTGTATATATCACATGAGCCTGCCATAACCACAAAGTGCAGAAGAGGGTATCAGATCCGAATTCTTACCTGCTGAGGCGTTTCTCAAGCCCCATTATATTGAAAATTCTAAAGACAATAAATGAGGATAGAACTCGCTAAAGAATCTAAACTTTTGTAAAAATTGAGGGTTTGGATGTTTATGAAGACTAAAACCATTGCAAAATAGAAAGCACATTTGACTGGATATCAGAATGTTTCACTGGATTCACGTTTGCTCATGAAAATCCTTGGAAATAAACACTGGGGTGTTTCACAAATGAAGATGGTACTTCGACAGATGGCTCCATAAATCAGGTTGGGCTGATCATGGCTCCTGTTAATGCACTGACTTCTGATTTTTTTTTCAGATTATTTTTTCCCAGACACATGGCTTTCAATCACAGGGGAAAAGGCCAAGTCAACACAAAGCCTTTGTTCATGTTCTATTGATTGGCACCTTGTTAGTCAAAGCAAGTTGCATGAGCAAGGCCAATTCCATGGATGGGAAGATGGGTTCCTCTAGATTCAGAGCTTGAAGCTGATTCCTGTGGAAGATAGATATGTCTTCATATTTCTTGTAGCTATTTGATTTCTTGTATAGCCCTCCGTGATTAGCCCTTAACTCTTGTGAAACTGTTTTGCATTGGGATAAGAAAATCATGACCTCATAGGACAGCCATGGTTTCTGTTTATTCTATTTCTGTCTGTGAATGTGGTTCCTGAGCTCTGAACTCTGACTTGAACTCTGAACTCCATCATCCTTTCTGCTTACTGGAGTCATACATTTTTAATTCTTGCTGGTAGCTGTATTTTGATTTTCATACTGCATCCATTTCCTTGCAGTGTGCTAGCCTGACCCAGTGTCTAGCTCTCACTGACTTCCTGATACCCTGTTGGCTATTAGTTGGAAGCAGATCTTGACACTAAGCACTCCTGATGATGCCTCTGACATGTAATCATTTACCATACCCATCATATGCTATGTGTCAAGGAAGTTCCCCAATTACCATTGGGGAGGTTAAAAATCACACGTGTCATCACTACAGCGGGCTCTCATCAGGTCTCTGGTATTTCCAGAGACTGCATGGGAAGATCCACAGATAGAAGTAGATGAGATGACCTGGTTTCCTTGGCTTACAGAAATTAAGAGAAGTGGAAACTCAGGAAGAACATCGATTGCTGGGACTCCTGCTCAGCCACTCATCCTTGACAAACAGAGGCAAATGTCCAGGTGCCATTTTTATGCTGCTGCACACGAATCCCTTGCCTGCTAATTAAGAACCCACCAGCCATGTTTCAGCATGAGTTGCCTTGGCTTATTGAGGAAAAAGTAGGTTTATCCAAAGAGAGGGCTTCCTCTTTGCCAGAATGCATATTTAGGAAAGATGCACACCTGTGTGCTAGCTAGTTTAGCAACAGGAGAGTACAACATGAATGCCAAGAGAGGGCATGTACTCTGCAGATGCTGGGTGGTGAATCCAGTTCTTCAGTGTCGAGTGACCCAGCAAGAATGATCTATGAAATGATAGGCTTTGGTAGAATGTCCTTGAGTGTGTCATGACATTGCAGAATGTCCTTTAAGGTGCCCGAGGCCTATGCATACACAGCATCTTTGCAATAAGCCTATTGAGTGAGTGCCAGGATGGAAGAGAGGCAGTTGGTGAGGATGAGCCTGGCAGCTGGTGATCACAGTCAGAAGACAAGATCTGAACATCAAGTTTACACCAGAAGGACCTTTACGTGCTGGGTCTCTTTGTGAGCCAGGCATGCCTCCTGCCTGCCCAAAGCAGAGGCATGTCTCTAGGGCTCACTGCCTCACACTCACAACATTCAGTCCCTAGCTCAGCATTGCTGGCCCACTTACTGTTCTCTATTTTGGGCAATGGCTAGCTTTGAAAGGACCATATTCAAGATAAAGTACAATGAGAAAAGAATCTGAATAGGACTCAATAGTAAGCCAGCAAAATAAAATGATAAAGGAAATACACTCTATGAAATATGGGGTAAAACACATCACCAAAGAACTGAGCCCTAAACCAGCAGATGTTTGTAGACAATGCGTAATTCCAGATAAAGAAAAGAAAAGGTAGTGTTTCTGTGTGTCTCTTTTGGTGTGTGTCTGGTCTGTGTCTTTGTATATATGTGTGGAATGCATACACATAGGCATGTTCTCATGTGTGCAGGTGCACACACACACACACACACACACACATGGGGGGTCTGCAGTTGATGTTTGGTGTCTTCATAGCTCTACACTTCATTTATTGAGAACCCAGAATTGACTGATTTGTCTGTGACAGCCAGATTGTCGCAGGGATCTCCTATGTCTACCTCCTGAGTTCTTGAGTTGTAAGTGACCCTTCTTCTTGCCTATCCTTTATGTGGGTTTAGAGGATTCAAATTCTGGTTCTCATGGTTGCATAGCAAACACTCTTTCTAACTGAACCACCCACAAGGCAGTATTTTTATGCTGAACAAAAACCTGAGATGCTGAAACTTATAGAACAAATTATATATGCATCAGACAAAGGAAATAAAAGCCAAGTTATTTATTTAAGTAAAAAATATTGAGAATATTTGAACTCCTATGATTACAAAATCCAAAAAAATAAAATGAAAAAAAATAGTCTGAAAGGACAGTAAATGTTGACTCTATAATCAGGGATACACATACGAGATAGGCTAGCCTGGTCTCCTGGGATTTACATAAATTAGAAGATGTGGAAACTCAGGGAGAACATAAAAGGCAAGGACTCCCCTCAGTCAGCCTTCTTTGATAAAGAGACAAATATCCAGGGGCCATTTTTATGCTTCTACACATGAAGCCTTGCCTGCTAATTAAATAATGCAAATCTTGAACCATGTCTGTGGGCTGCAGAGATGGCTTGGTAGTTAAAATCATATATGGATCCTGCAGAGTACCCTCTGTTTGTTCTCAGCATCCATACATTCACAACTGCCCATAACTGGCTCCAGGGCTTCTGACTTTTGATCCTGTACCTGTATCCATGTGTGCTCACACAGACACACACATAATTAAAATAAAAGACTAGGAAATCCATGAAAATAATCAAAGATACCATCAATGAATTAAATAAGATTGATGAGCTGACCTCTACCAGTGGCAAAATCTGTGTATTTAAAAAGCATATAATAGAGTTATGTGTGGTGGCTCACGTTTTCCTATAATCCTGGCAGTAGAGAGGAGAGGCCGGAGCATCTCTGAATTTGAGGCCAGCCTTGTCTACAGAGTGAATCCCAAGACAGCCAGGGCTACATAGAGAACCCATTTATCAAAAAGCCATTTTAAAAAATATATAATATTGGCCCAGGAAGATGATTCAGTAGGTAAACACCCTTGCCCCCAATCTGATATCCTGAGTTTGATTCCTAAGCTCCTTATAATGATAGATAGAAAGATAGAAAGATAGATAGGTAGGTAGGTAGGTAGATAGATAGAAAGATAGATAGATAGATAGATAGATAGATAGACAGACAGACAGATAATAAGAACATAATGATGCTTTCAAGTTCCACTTCTAAACATACATGTGGTCTGTACATGCTAACCCTCCAAAATAAATTAAAAAATGAGTGTACTAATTTAAAAAAATCTTCACATTCAGTCTTGATGTTATTAACTTCTCTTACTAGAGTAGGAAATTATGGAAAATTCCTTATAATGAGAAACCCAACACTAACCAGTGAGGAAAACACTAGCAATGTTTCCAATGAAATTGAAATGAAGATGCCCACTTCATAATTTGCTAAGGTTGCAGGGACCAGTGATCACACACTGAATGGCTTAAACAGTAAAACATGATTAGCTCGGGCTGGAGAGATGGCTCAGTGGTTAAGAACACTGACTGCTTTTCCAGAGGTCCTGAGTTCAATTCTTAGCAACTACATGGGGTTTCATATTCTTCTGTAATAGGATCTGATGACCTATTGTGGTGTGTCTGAAGAGAGCAGCTGTGTACTCATATACATAAAATAAACAAATACATCTTTAAAAAATGATTAGCTCACACTTTTGGAGACTCAAAATCTAAGATGAAGGTATGCATAAGTTTGGTTTCTTCTCTGCCTCTTGGTTTCCATAGGAACATCCTCTGCCCCAAGGCCTCACATGTTCATGTGTTAGCCCATTTTAATCTCCTCTTATAAGCATGTGAGTCCTTGTGAATTAAGAACTGACCATAAGATCTTGTTTTACCTCAATTACTCCATAAGACTCCATCTCCAATATCATCACAGAATAAGGCATTGCCACTGGGGTTTCAGTCTATGAATTTGGAGAGGCACAATTTGATCTGTACCTTCCCCAGTTACCACTGTGTACCATTGCCCTGCAGATGACAGCTGACAAGAAGGAGCAGACTTCAGGATGCATCTCACCTGTGAGTTTTCCATTCAGGTGATAGATCACTGAGAACACAAACTGCCATGTCTGCCTATCAGACATGCCGACTGCAGCTGTTTGGTCACTGGGTGAAGTGTCCATTGACCAGAGTGTGTGAACACAGTATCTCCGTACGCTGGGATGTTAGTCCTCTGTTGAGAGACATGAAGTTTGTGTGCACACTGCACTATGGATAATGCTTCAAAACAATAAGCTAAGGGGAGAAAGTCAGTTACTGAAGACCAATGAGTATGGGCGAGTGCTCTCAAATCAGAGAGGGGATTGCCCATACAACCCTGTGAATACACTAAATGATGCTAAGCTGTTACTTTAAATCGATTTATGATATGTCACAAAAATATTTTTTTATTTATAAAATAGTGATAAGAAGAAATCTAATAAAAAAGAAACAAAAAATAGTGCTATGAATTCTTTCAAAAACAGATGTTGCCTTGTATGTCTGGTTATGACACATTTATAATACAATAAACTAAATGAAATGGTAAGAAACTATCTGCAGCTAGTAAAACTGACAAAGAGGAACACTTATAATATTAAAAAAAACCTTTCATACGTCAGTATAAAAAAGCAGACATTTCTGCAGACAACTGATAAAAAAACAAATGTGATCTGGCAGTTTAGAAGACTGGACAGTGTAATGACCAATGACATACGTGAAAGTTTTAATCATGGAAACCCAAATTAGCAACACCAATAATCAGCACAGGCGCTGAAATGAATACTACCAAATGTTGACAAGAACGTGAGGCAACAGGGTCTCTTGGACACTGTCAGAGGCAAGGTGAATTGGAAGAGGCACCGAGGAAGTCTCTCAGCCTTCTAACTGCCAGTGAGCCCACAACACTCCCATGAAAACTCCCCCCAGGGCCATGAGCACACACACACAATGTGACTAACCAAATGCTCGTGGTGACACTTTCTGTAAAAACCAGAACCTGAGAAAGTCTAAAGGGCCCAAAGGGATAAATGATTTTTATATAGTCCGACAATGAATGTACCTATGTACCAATTAAACAAACAAATTTCAACCATAAGCAGTAACTGGAGTGCATGGGGGAATTGATGTTATATAACTAGATTTCACACTTATCTCTGTGTAAATGGGTTCAAATGCTGACAAGGGTAAATTATAATGCTAGAGATCTATTCTTATGCTATAAGGTTAGTTATAAGAACAATAAGAAAGTGATCATCACAAAGGTCCATAACTATCGTTCCTGGGGCAAGGATTTCCTGGCTGCTCATGTACTATCTCTGGGTGTGAATGGGTTTATATGGATATATTATTAAATTCTTCAAGCTGTACATTTCTATGTTATGCCTCTTTTGTTAGGTCTGTGATAGTTCCCGGTAGAAAGTGGTTTTTTATGGACTGGGAAGATGCTCAGTGGGTAAGGTACTTGTTACACAATTAGTGACTGGAGTTCAAATCCCTAGTAACTATGCAAATTCTGCGTGAATCTGATAGCCTTCCTGTAATACCAACACTCACTGTTGGGAGATGGAGATGGGGGGTTCCTGGATCAAGTTAATCTTGCTGAGCCACTGGTTTCAAATGAGAGACCTTTCTTCCATGTGTAAGGTGGAAAATAATTGAGAAAGATTTCTTATATTAACCTTTGGCATACACACACATAAACATACATACACATAATAAACATACATGTGCAATTTCAAACACATTCATATACATAGCACACATGCATACCCCCACACATGTGTGTACACATGCACACTTACATTCATGCACCCATAAACATACATGCACACACACATGCCACATACATACAAAAAAATGGAGAAAACTTTAAACGGAGGTGTGGGTTTTTGTTGTTGTTTTTTTGTTTTGTTTTGTTTTTGTTTTTGGCATGGACACAGATAATATAAAAAAGCATTCAGAGGAACCGTGAACAATGGCTTCCTCTAGCACCCTGAAGAAGACTTGTTGCAGTGAGTGCTTTTGTATGGTTTGAATTTTTAACATGCTTAAAATGTATAATGTCAGTCCTTTGAAATACTTTGCCATAACGAACAGGAACAGTCCATTTAGAGATGAATATTTAAACTGTGACCACTTGAGTAGTCTTTGTTCTCTTAATGGGATACGGGAAGAGGCACTTGGTAGTCAGGGGTACTCCCTCTGCATCTTCCTTTCATGGGTATTAGGGAAGCAAAAGTTGAAACAGAACAATGGAGAGATCTTGGAAGGCTAAACTCACATTCCTCCATGTTGTCTTCCCTTGTTTCTTGCAAGGGGGTACTGAACAGCACTCACAGATGATGGAGTGGGACAGGGACGGACGATAAGATGGACACATGGACAGATGATGGAATGGGACAGATAATAAAATGGTATAGGGACTGATGGTAAGGAGGGGACATGGTTAGACGATGGAGCAGAGATAAGAACATGGACAGAAGCCGGGCATGGTGGCACACACCTTTAATCCCAGCACTTGGGAGGCAGAGGCAGGCAGATTTCTGAGTTCGAGGCCAGCCTGGTCTACAGAGCGAGTTCCAGGACAGTCAGGACTACACAGAAACCCTGTCTCGAAAAACCAAAAAAAAAAAAAAAAAAAAAAAAAAAAAAAAAAAAAAAAAAAAAAACAAAAAAAAAAAAAAAAAAAAAAGAACATGAACAGATAGGACAGAATGTAAGAGGGATGGATACTGGGTCAGGGACACAGCCAGCTGATGACTTGAAAACATAGCCAGATGATAGGTTGGTGTCAGGGCAAGATGGTGGGCTTGACCTGAGCAGTCACTGTTCACCCAGGCACAAGGAACCTCAACATTAGAGACTGTCACTGACTCAACACCCACCACCATCTCTATCACATTACATAATTAGCAAGAGGAGGAAAAGAAGCCACAGCCTCCCCAGAGTGCCTGGTTTCCTAGTGGGTGCCTCATGTTTGCACTGCTCATCTGCTTGGAAGGCCAGCAAGTTCTATAATGTTCTAGATTTATACAAATATTTCCTGTGACATTGTCTGCTACATGCCTTTATCCCTAAGTGTACTTTACATTGGAAGCTACGTCCACAACTGGGGAGACTCTGACTTAACATTTCCAGCAAAGACACTTCATGGTGACACTGTGTAAGCCCAAGGCTCCCAGTCCCTCTCACTAATGTTAAGTCTGGTCACTTGGTTAAGAGGTGACATCATGCCCCCTCCATATAAAGGCTGGCTCCCCTTGTGAGAAGTTAGCCTTCCGATAGGCCCAGTGTATCAGTTTTGTTTTAGCATCATGTGTCTTTCCTTCTCTGCACTAATTGCTTGGTATTTCTAAAAAGCACAGATGACTAAAGAGAGCGTCCTTTCCTCACAAGCGTCATAGTCACCAATTCTCAGAGTGAGGAGTTGGTGTGAAGCCACCCCAACACAGGGATGCTTTTCTTGTCCCCGACCCCTCTTAGTCACCACGGGCTTCTGAGCTTCTGTTTGTCCTATGAGTGAGTCTTATTCTGACATTAAGCTTGGCCCCATTTAAAGAGGTGGATGTACTCCAAGAGTCTTCTGGATCACTCTGACAGAGTCCTATTTGTCCTTGGAATTTTGTGCTTCATGATTGAACATGATGCTCCAAGTTTACTGTTCATTTTTAAAATCTGTAACCATATTTTAGGAAGAATGGTATTTAAAAAGTATGATCTGGGCACTGAATAGGTTATGGATACCGACGTGGCCTCACATTGTCACCCTTTCACTATTCAAAGATGAGAGTTTTAAAAGTGAGTTACTATGAATATTCCTGTGCAGATATAACGTGAGGACTTGTGGGGAGGGCGGATCTAATGAACGCAGCCACCATTGTGTAAGTGCCACCATTGTGTAAGTGCCACCATTGTGTAAGTGCCATTTTTTGTCTACCAGGTCCTGTTGGGCAGAAAAAGTTATTGTCTTAGTTTAATTTCTGTTGCTTTGATAAAATATCGTGACAAGATAAAATATCATCTTGGTGTGAAGGGGGTTTATTTCACTGTACAGTTTCAGATGATAGTCTGCCACTTTGGGGAAGTCAGTGAAGCACAAGCTTGAGACAACTGGTCACATCACATTTATAGTCAAGAGCCGAGAGATAAATAAAGGCATGCTTGCTTGTTTATACTAATGTCTCCACTCTTATTTATATAGTTCAGGATTCCCTGCCTAGGGAATAGTGCCACCCTTGAAGGGCTGGATCCTGTCGGTCACTACCTGTTTTCTCATGTTGTACATGCTCATGCTTTCTAAGAAAGACTAGGATTTCCTAATCTTTCTTAGAAAGCATGAGTATGTACAACAGTAAACAATAAGTAAATAGTAAACTCAATGTTATTTTTACTTATCTTTCTCTTCCATTATTTAGTCTAATCTGTTTTATATATTTTTAAAGACTGAATTTATGGCTGTATCATTTTAAATAACTTTTTACATGTCATCATATTTGAATAATCATGTCACTACAATGCCTGTTAGGAACAACTCAAGAGAGGAAAGAGGAAAGACGTATTTTGGCGCACAGTTACAGAGGGATTTAGTCCATCCTTGCAGGGAAGTGTGCTAAGGCAGCTCAGTTCAAGGCATTAGAAGCACATGAAGGAAGCTGTTGGCAACAGGACAGCCTATGAAGCAGAGGTCAGGAGTCACCTTCAGATGCTCATCACTAGTGATCCATTTCCTCCTGGTAGACCCTACCTCCTATTGGTTCCACAGCCTCCTGAGCTGGAGCAAAAGCTGAGGGCCATGTATTGAAAATACAAACCTGAGAGTGACAGTTCAGATTCAAGCTATTCATACCTCTCAACTATTTATCTCAGATTTAAGATACAAATATTTCCTCCCAGAAAGCACTGAGCATAGAAGCTTTAAAGCAGTGGTTCTCAACCTTCTAATGCTGTGATCATTGACATGATCCTCGTGTTGTGGTGACACCCACCACCCAACCATAAAATTATTTCCATTGCTGCTTTATAACTGTAATTTTGTTACTGTTATAAATTATAATGTAAATATCTAATATTTCTGATGGTTTTAGGTGATCCCTGTGCAAGGGTTGTTCAACTCCCAAGGGGTCACAACCCACAGGTTGAGAATAGCTGCTCTAGAGTCATATGGATGTTGCTCAGAAGTATTGGACTGACAGCATTTTCTCTTTTAGGGTCACTACACAGGGACAAAGCTTTCCTGGTGATATTTTGGAGTATATTTGAGAGATGTGGGAGACTGTGGCATATTATTTGGACCACTATATTAGATCACTAACTAACTAACTAACAACTAACTAACTAACAGCAGCCATTAAGAGCTCTCACCATGAGCTAAAGCCTTTGTGTTTCTTCTTCCTATCAAAGCTGTGTGGTAGGCAGCAGAACTGTTTCATATCAGCAAAGGAATTAACACATGAAACAACTTAGGAAACACAGCAAGGTCCTCTAGCTAGCCAGGAGCTAGATACAGAATTTGAACCCCAATTACTGTGGCCCTAAAATCTAACTTTTATCCCTTTTAATATTTACATCCTATTCTAAAAGGGGTTAAGCAACGTATCTCATGTGAACCTTCTCCCCATTCTAACTGGTCAATAAAGGCTAGAGCCTGTGATTGGGCAGTGAGGTGGGTGCGACAGGGAGGTAGGACGAGAAGTTTTGAAGAGGGGAGAGGAGAAGGAGAAAGGGAAATAGAGAGGATGGGCGAGGAGGAGGAAGCCAAGATAGAGCTGAACCATGTGACTGGGAGAAACTGAAAGTAGCAAAGCAGCTGGAGAATAAGTTAGTATAATGCTAGATCTGCCCAATCTAGGCACAGATCTTATAATCATAATAATTGGATTGTGTGTGTGTGCATGTGTGTGTGTGTGTGTACGTGTGTGCATGTGTGCGCGTGTGCGAGAGTGTGTGCGCGCGTGTGTACATGCGTGTGTGTGCGTGTGTATGTGTGTGTGCGCACGTGTGTGTGCATGCGTGTGTATGCGTGCGTGCGTGTGTGCGCGCGCGTGCGTGTGTGTGCACGTGTGCGCGTGTATGCGTGTGCGTGTGCGCGCGTGTGCGCATGTATGCGCGTGTGTGCGTGTGCGTGTGTGTGTGCGTGCGTGTGTGTGTGTGTGTGTGTGTGTGTGTGTGTGTGTGTGTGTTTATGCAGGCTTATTAGGGCTTCAAATTCCTGCAACATCTCTTTTCCCAGGATCTCTTGGGCGTGAAGAACTGGGCAATGTTTCCTGCCAGCCTGGGACTGACCTCAGTTTTTGGCTCTCTGTGGCTCTCCTCCTGAGCTTCTGGCTCTGTCCTTTGCACAACAGTGTCTCAACTGACAGCCCAGGATGGTGACACCAGGATGGTGACGCTGGTTCTTGTGCTTTCAGATACACACCTGACCGCACACTGCTGCCCAAACACAGGCTCACTCAACAAAGTTTCCCCACCATATTTGTTCTTGTTGCTAACCACCCTGTTTTGAGTTGCACAGTCTGGAGCAATCATAGTATTGCAGTGAGTTTTTCCACCTCAGAAACACGGGCAGACCACCCTTTGCAGGTGCCAGAGGGTGATGACCAGAGCTCATTGTGCCCAGGCCTACCTCCTCAGTTGTCGTAATCACTGAGAATGATGAGTGTCACTTTTTGCTTTTGGTTTTGATTTTGACAGAGTCTTACTATGTAGCCCCAGATGGCCCCAGAACTTACTAGGTAGACCAAGCCTGCCTACAACTTTCACAGCTCCACCTGCCTCAGCCTCCAAAGTTCTGGAGCTACCACACCTGGATGGCTAGTGTCATTCTTATTTCTCTTCTAGAATCACCACTAGGGGTCCAATGGAAGCACCCAGACCTCCTTTTGCAAAGAAAAGCAAAGAACCCAATTCACATTCAAAGATCATTCCCAGGTCTAGTTTCCGGCTCGTCAGCGAAGCTTGGAGAGACTTACTGACGCTATCACATTTTATTCCATCTTGACAAAAAATATGGAGATAGGACGTATTTTTTTTTAAACCACAACACTGCAAATTGGACGCCATCCTGATGATGGAAAAAGGAAGGCTCAGCAGAGCTGAGAAACCTGCCCCCATGGGCTAACAGCTAAGCAGGGTGGGAGGCGTGGCTTCCACCCAGGGCCCTTTAACCTGTGTCAAGCATTCTGCCTTTTGCCATCTACCCATCCATTTGATGAGGAGCTTAAGGAATAGGTTTAAAGTCATCTTGCAAATATCAGCTCAGTCAAGAACAAGACTTGGTCAGATCCTTCTAAGCATCTCTATCTTCCTTATTCCTGTCACAAACCTCCTTGCTCTAAAAGTCACTCCCAGTGGACTGGCTTTTATGAGCACTGTCATGGGAGTCTTGAAGCGTTTGCCATTTGCCTATCGGGAGACAGAAGTTTGATTTTAATTAAGTTTTAAGTTTTGTGTAACTGATGTTATTTTCCTCCCTTCCTCCCTCCCTCCTTCTCTCCCTCCCTCCTTTTATCCCTCCTTCTGTCTCTCTCCCCCTGTTTCTCTGTCTCTGTCTCTGTCTGTCTGTCTGTCTGTCTGTCTATCTGTCTGTCTGTCTCTCTCTCTCTCTCTCTCTCTCTCTCTCTCTCTCTCTCTCAGCATTTCTTCAATGTCATTTTTCTATCCCTTTTCTTCTCTGACCCCTGGGAAAGCATGGTGTTCTTTACAAAGTTTTTTACCCACTCCAACAGTGTCTTCATCCTTAGCCCCTGTACACTGTAGGAGGGCCATCTGGCATCCCTTTCTTTTCCTTATAACTTGCGCACAGAAGAACTTAGGGAATTTGAGTTATGGAATCCCGTAGGATGGGCCTAGTGTGATATTGCTTCTGCTGCTGATATTGGTGACGATGGTGGTAATTCTAATACTGATGATGAAGCTGATGGCATCTTGGTCTGTGTCTAGGTTTCTGCATTTCCCAGAACTTGGCCCCTGATCCGACTCAGTCTGGACCCGTTGCCAAGGTTTCTGGCTTTGTTCTTTCATCAGGACTGCAGAGGACCTGATTTACACTCTTCTCAAATTCTAGCAGCCATCATGTTTTATGCCCAGATCCAATAATCCAGGGACTGCAGAATGGTGAGCCCTAATACAATCACTTCATTTTCATGGAGTCCCAGGGAAGGAAAGCCACACTTTTCTTATATGATAAGCAGTGATCTGTGGTATGGTTCTTACAAGAAATGAAGAAATGTTTGATTCAGAAATGTTTTCTTACTTTCAGAGATAACAAAATGTTTCTGTCATGTTTAGTGGTAAGTCATAGTTTAAAAACTCATTCTGATGAAATAGGTTTAGCATCAGTTTTAGAGCTTGATCCATGTGTGTGTGTGTGGGCACATGTGTCACATGTGTGTGGATTGACCATGGAGTCCAGAAAGGGATGTTGGATCTCCTGGAGTTGAAGTGGCAGGTGATTATAAGATGCCCAAACCTGAATGCTGTGAGATGAATGCAAGGTTTTTGCAAGAGAATCCAACACTCATAACTGCTGAGCCATCTCTTCAACTCCCATTATAGTTCTTACTTTTTAAAAGATTTATTTATTTATCTTATGTATGAGTACACTGTAGCTGTTTTCAGACACGCCCAAGAAGAGTTCTTTGGACCCCATTACAGATGGTTGTGAGCCACCATGTGGTTGCTGGGATTTGAACTCAGGACCTCTTGAAGAGCAGTTAGTACTCTTAACCTCTGAGCCATCTCTCCAGCCCATAATTCTCATTCTTATTGAAGCTTATTTTAGTTGTCCTATGTTTGGCTAGAGAAAGTAGCCCCACCAGCTTTCTGGCTATTCTGGGTTATGTAATGTTCCACATATTTGTTCTAGGCGTGGAATTTAGTCTGTCTTTAAACCCTGGTTTCTTTAATAGAAAATGCTATTTTGAGACCATAATCATGGTTCTATTTTTGCTAATAGGCTTTTATAGCTATAGTGGACAGAGTTGAAATGTGTTGTGTGTATATGTTTGAATACGTATGTGTATATGACTCTATTTGTCCATTTATGCTTGCATGTTTATGTGTAGATGTGTGTACCTGTTTATGCATGTGTATGAGTGCATGACTGAATGTATACATATTTATGTCTAAGTGTGCATGTGTGTGAATGTGTATATTTATGCATATGTGTATGTTCCTTCACTTTCTCCAGATATACCTAGAATAATGTAGAAGCTCTGGCTGTTATTCCCAGAGTCCTGGCTCCAGGCCTATGACTAGTGCTATAGTACTCCTGAACAGCCTTCCTTTTACATTAAGATCTTAGTTCTCAGGTGCCCGAAATGATGAAATAAGTATTTGTATCCTCTCTTATTGGTTCTGCTTTCATCTCATTTCTAATGACAGCACATCTGGTCTTGTCACCAGTTAGGACTGTTGGGTACATCCCTGTTCCTTCATCTGCATACACTCTCAAGTGGTGCTTGTGTATAACTAAAACTCTCAGCTCTTTCTTATTTCTCATGTTGTAGGTTAATATAGTTACTGCTCATACCCATGAAGAACTCTCTGGCCATGTTCAATATCTAAAGTTTGTTTTCTGTCCAACTTCTCAGGAAGATCTGTGAACAATACTCCTGACAACTTCTCCATGGGTAACTCTTTGTCCATTTTATACTTATGGATCATGTTGCATTATAAACATGTTGCCTCCGATTCCTTCCTTGGTTCCTTCCCTCCTTCTTTCATTTTCCTTCCTCTTCCTTTTTTCCACCTTTTTTTTTTTTGAGGCACTCACTGTGATTGTTAGCACTAATTGCTAACTTGATACAATCAAGAATCATCTGGAAAGAAAGTCTCAATGTGGGATTGACTAGATCAGATTGGCTTGTGGGCATTTCTTGAGGGTGGTTGTCTTGATTAAGGGAAAGACACAACCACTGTGGGTGGTGTCATTCCCTAGGCAGGGGATCCTGGATCGCATAGAATGGAGAAAGAGCTGAGCGCTAGCAGGTATGCACTGACTCACTCTTCTCTGCTTTGAGTGATGTGACTTATCACTTTAAGTTCCTGCTGCCTTGACTTCCTGAAGCAATTGACTGTAACCTGGAATTGTGAGTCAACTAAACCTTATTAGGACATTTTATCATAGAAACAGGAACAAGACTAAGACAGGGGCATAAAATGTAGCCTACGTTGAGCTCCAGACTGTGCTGAACTTCTTGCTTCTGCCTGCAGAGTGCTGGTATTTCAGGCAGGTGCCACAGACCATGACTGTCTTTCCTTTCAATATCCTAAAGATGTTATTTGATTTTCTTCTGTCATAAGCCAGTGCTAGAAAAAAAAGTCATTTTATAATAATCTAATTTCATTTAATTTTTAAATCACATTTTCTTCTTCCCTATATAGCTAAAATATTTTTCTTTTAATAACTGTGGGAACTTGAGTGAAACAAATTTTATTTTTTGTTCTATGTCATTATTCTTGGGTAAAGAGTACATGCTTTCACTAATGGTACATATGTTTTTCTCTCCTGTGTTGGAGTCTATCATATTTATTCTGTATCTTTCTTTCCATGGACCTCTCTTCCTTCAGGTTGCCTGTATGGTGACTTTTTCTGTGTCTTGAATTGCTTTTAATAGGCTTTGTTTCTTTTATCTAAGACCTATTTTGATTCAAACATTTTACTTATTTACTCTTGCATTCTTTTATCTCATCTTCATTTTTAAGTTATATTAGTTTTTTTGGTTAAGTGCATATTGAGTCCTATCACCTTATTCTGGGTCTTTCTAATTCTTATTTACATTGCTATTTTGTGTCTGGTTTTATACTCTTAATGGTTTTTTTTTATCTGTTTTAAACTATTTTTTATAATGGCTTAGAGTACTTTCTTTGCCTTTCAGGATGCTTTTCTGTTCCACAACATTTATTTAACATAGAGTTTGTTTTCTCGACTCCCAAGAGAGGCTTGGTTCAGACACATTTTTTCTAGCTACATATTATTCCTCCTCTGTTGGTTTCATATGGTATTCAAGATGTGGCTCCTTGATTTCTGGTTGTCGTTGTTGTTGTGGTGGTGGTGGTGGTGGTGGTTCAGGCTGTTTCTCCACCACTGCAATTTTGTCTCACTTTCTCTTTTATCATTGTGGAGTCTACTTTCCTGCTCAGTCTTAGCCATGGTTCTAGCAGCATTCTCACTCTCCAGCTCCTCCCTGACAGGCATCTGGAGTGGCAGCTCCAAGATCTCACAGAGCCCAGGAGCCTTCAACCATGCAAACTTCTCAGCAGAGGTGGCGTTAGTCACAAGTTTCCCGACTTTCCACTGTTTGGCATGCTATGAACCCCAGGGGAGGCCAGCTGACTGCTTGAGGGCCCCCTGTTCTCATGTCTTTCTTCTGTTTTGTCCCAGAGTGGTACCAAGAGTCTGGTGGCTGGAGAGACTCTCCACTTTGTGTACACTTGAGGCTGGAGAACTTTGCTGTCTAGTTTCATCCCTGGTTTGAACTTGTGCAGTTTCTCTTTCTATCTCTTATTTGAGGGATCTGGGACTGCATTTTTGATTTTTTTTGAAAAGAAAAAGAAAATAGAAATTATTTTACATGAATAAAAAATAGGGAGTTTAAGGTAACTACCCTAAAGCCATTATCTAGCTTATGAAGCAAAGGGTCACAAAGCAGCAGAAACCTGCTAGGCCCTTCCTTTTAGTCATGTTCCTTGCAACTCCACGCAAATCCCACTGCTTCCGCAGTCTCTAATCAGTAAACGATGATGATCTATTCAGAGAGTAGATTTGCAGCATAAAGACAAATGACGAGAGACACAGGGATCAATTGCAGCAGGCTTTGAAGCCACTGACGCACATGTCCTCTGTAAAATGTGAATTTCTGCCTCTACTAATTCTGAGGGTGTCTGCTTTAGTATCTTTCCATAAAGACTGTGACCTTATCAATGACCTGCAGCTTCCACCAGGGAGACCTCCCAACACCCCCTTCTTCACTCAGCTCAGAATTTCCAGTCGACCAGTGTTGGTATTTCCCACCAGAAACATAGACTTTTCTTCTACTTTCTGGTTTGTAATTTCCACAGGTTACTAGGCTTCGTACCAACGGGGGGAAAAGAGAGCCATAATCACTTTGTACCAAGCTGTAAAGAGCTTTACTGACGAGAACATAACCACTGCTGTGTTGTGAGCACAGCAGAAGCTGATTCTTATTTGTGATTCTGAGTTATTATGCTGCAAGTCTGCAGAATTATTTAGACAGAAATAATTATAGCCAACGTAGTAAGATCTGGAGAATCACAGATTGCAGTAAATTAGAAAGTCTGATCCTAAATATATATATTATGTTATCTTGTTTTTGCTCTATCTTTCCCTGAGTCATTTATCTCTTTCCTTGCAAACTTCGATTCACTTAACTGCTTGCTTCTGAAGGTTGGTTTTTTTTTCTTTTCTCACATATTTTAACAAGATGTAAATTGGAAGCATCAAACAACGTAGATCCATTTTGCCTGTCTTTTAGGACAGTGTATGATTGTGTGGATCTTCATTCCCACCCTAGACACTCACTCCTCACTCAAGTCAAACCAAGAGACTCATTGAGGAGCTTAAGCAACTCCAAAGAGCTAGGAGAAAGAATTAGTTCTTTAATGAGATCATGTACTTTTCTTTCCCAGAATTCCCAGAGTCTCCATGAGGCTCGTAGGGTCTGCTTGTTTTCCAGTGACTTGATATGGAGAAGTGTATAACTTTCCCTTTTTCTCCTCTTCTTCCTTTCAGATGCCGGCTGGACCTAAGCATGCATCTTCTGGTATGCTGGGCTGCCTTACTACGCCTCTCCATCTCAACAATGTGGCTGTCTTCCATGTCTAACTTGAATGACAGGGCTCTCTCTCTCTTCCTCTTAAGCACATACTTATGAGTCTACAATAAACTTCCTTCTAAAAACCACAAAAGAGCAAATATGTAATCTCTAATCAGGTGAAATCAAGCTCAGCAGCAAAGCCCCTCTAGCTGGTACAGGGCTTGTGGTACAATGGGGGAGCCCAAGAGCCGTGGTAAGGACGTTGTGCCATTGAGGCCTCCCTGGCAGCTGTAGCAACTTGGAAATATTTTTGCCCTTTTGGAGCATCACTTCTTTACCTGGGAAATGGAGTTGGTAAGGTCAGCCCTACTCATTTTGAGTTCCATGCTACGTAATTTGTAGGGAATAGAACATCACCAGGGTAATTAGGAAGTGGAATTCGACAACAGGCATCTGAACTGTTGTGTGTTCAGTTTTGTCTAACTCAGTCACCTCTAGGATTTTCTAGTGCAGCTCTGAAAACTGGCAAAACCCTAGCCTCACCACAGGGATTTTGGCTTCTGTGTTGAGAAGGAAGGCAAGGTGTCATGTTGTTCAAATTGTCACTGTTCCCCATTGACAAATGTTTCCTGAGATGCCCGACTGATTTGACACCAAGGTCCTGGGATAGCTCACCTTAAAATGAATTAATCCTGCTGCAGTATGGATGACCCCACTACTGGCTTTGGCTAATTACCAACCCTTGGTGCCCAAACAAGGCTTTGCTCAGAACCATCCCAAATCATATTTTAAAGGACAAGATTTCTGAGCAAAATCCCAGGTCTCCTGAATAAGAACATTTAGGAGCAGAGATCAGAAATCTTAGTCCTTTTTTTTTTTTTTTTTTACAATGGCTATAAGGCTCAGTGATTATGGGAACACCAACTGAGAAGGACTACTGTTCCTGGAGAGGCTATTTACCAGGAAAAAGATGGTGTGTGAGTGTGTGTGTGTGTGTGTGTGTGTGTGTGTGTGTGTCCATGTGTGTGTGCATGCATGAGTGTGTGTGTGTTAGGGTGGGGGGGTCTAAATTTCGTTTTTGCAAACAACAAAAAAGAGGGTGTACTTGAGTGGGTTGTTTTCTGTCATGTTAAGACATTCCTTTAGAAGTCTAGTGCCAACCAGGGCTGACACCTGGCAGGTCCCTGATGGAGAATATTAATGAGTTCAGCACTAAGCCCAGAGACCTTTTCTTTCTGGGGCCTGCTGAAAACTCTTGGGAGTATTCTTATACTTTTCTCTTCTTTTGGTATTCTCAGAAGAAAACAAACAGCATCTTTTCAAATGTCTTGTACATGCACAGTTACATGTGTGCATCTCCAGTTCTCAACAATGTGGAGTCATGGCTGAGTAACCTCAAGCAGAGAGCATCCATTCTGCTGGGGCCTACAGCCCCACCTCCCACAATTTGATCTGGGAGGTAGATCTCACCACTATGCATAGATGCTGCTGCTTCTAGCCTCCTGAGACAAGGAGTAGAATTGTCCCATCAGTTGCTTCTCATGTAACAGCCCCAGCTCTATCAAGAGTTAGTAGGTGTTCATTTTTCTAAGCATCTCTTGAGATGAGAGGGTTGCAGGGACAGTGGGGGGAAAATGTGACTTCTGAGAAAATATCTGAGGAAACAGAATTTGTGACGAGGTTTCAAGTGTCCCATCTGATCATACCTGGCAATTCCTTCTTTGAAAGACCTTCACCACTTACAAAGAGGATTGCATGATCACCAGGAGGGTGTGACTGGCATCCAGGAGATGCACAAACCATTTTGGGGGGGCACCCACATGGAATAAGAGTCAAAACCAGTTCTGTACTTTGTTCTTGCACAAGTCTTCTACTAACTGGTTTCAAATCTCTCCCTGAGTTAAGTACCCAATACTTAACTCACTACTTCATTCATTCATTTATTCATTCATACATTCATTCAACAATTTGTATTTCATGGTCCTAGGCATCACTCCAGGCTATGGTAAGCACTGAACTTAGTGTTCATGTATCTGACTCCTCTGAGGCAGAGGTACCTGCCATTGGGAGGTTAGGACAATTAAGTTGTAATCTCCCCCTCAGAGAGACTGTGTATTCATTACTTTTCTGTTGGTATGGCCTAGTATCTGACAAGAAGCAACTTAAAAGAGGCAAGGTATATTTAGTTCATGGTTTGAGAGGAAAGTCCAAGATCAATAGGAAAGTCATAACTACATGAGCTTGCCTCTCAACATTCTATATTTCCTTGAATCGGGAAGCAAAGAAAGGGCCAGAAACCTTCCAAGGCTATATAAGCATCAAGGCCTACCCACCACAAGTGACCCACTTCTTCCAGCTGGGCCCCCACATTCCAAAGGGTACACAACCAGCAGCTGAGGTTCAAATCTCAGCTATTTGAGTTGCGGGGGGCATTTCATGCCCAACCCACAAATAACAGCTGATGTTCTAGTGAGCGATGCTGGCAAGTCTGCTCCACCCCATGTTCTCAGGAGAAAACAAACAAAATCTTTTCAAACGTCCTAAGTATATGTTTTGATGTCCAGGTCTCTGCAGTGTGGAATCTTGTTCTCAGCCATTATGAGCAGAAAGCATTGCCGGGACCCAAAGGTTCTTGGTATGATTGAGTTTTGGAGATGGAGAATGGAAAACTCCCTGTTCAACCATATCTCTGGCATTCAGTTGACTGAGGCAAGGTCTCTAAGCATAGTCTGAGGATGACCTGGAACTTTTCCTCTTCCATCTCTATCTGCTGAGGGCTAGTGTGTGTACAGACACACGATTAACTCTATCCTGTTAATGTGGTTCTGTAGATCAAATTTATGACATCCTGCATACTCTATCAAGTGAGCTACATCCCTTACCCCTCTTCTCAAGTCTTGAGAAAGTGATTGAACAAAGAGCAGCATTGCCATCTTCAAAATCAATATGACAAAATAGCCGGATGTCTTTTTGGTGAGCTTTGATGGGGGCTCTTATAAGACAATGAAGGAAGCGACATTATTCCCAGATGAAGATAAATCCATGTCTTTATTATCATTACATATCAGTTGTAAGGTTATAAAACATCTGTTTTAAAAAGCATCATTTAACAGTTTGGCAGCTCACCAATAAAGGAAAAATTAATCAACAACTTCAGAAGATAGTCAGAGAAATCTACAATATAGGGTATCATTCAAGACAATTAGAATTGTTAGAGGGTTGATGCCATTAAAAACAAGTGGTGACTATTCCAGTTTGAAACCTGGTGAGCCAGTCACCAGAGCCCTTGCACCCAAGTCCCAGTGAAGGGGCTCTTGGCTTTTTCCTTTCCTAAGTGTGGTCTAAACAGAGATATACTTAGACAATCCTGGAAGTCTCCCTTCTTCTTGTCTTCAACTCCTTTAGGTCACAGTGTAGATACAATACAGGGTAGAAGGAAGACCTATGTGTCACTTGGTACCAGATCTGGGGTTGTGTTTGCCCTTCACAGCTTCCTTGGATATAGCAGAGGCATAGAACCCTGTGCTTCCACAGCCTGGTTTCTCCTTTTATTCTTAGACTTTGAGCCTCTGGTTCTTTTCCAGGTTCATCTGCATCCATCGTGAGAGAATGCTCTCTCCGATGCTGTTTGCTTTACAGGGGTACACAGAGACCCCGAACCCAGAGGACAAGAGTCTGGAGAAACTAGAAGTCCTAGGAGCCCAGGGAGAGTGAGCTGATTACAACCCCCCCCCCCAGCCACCCAGTACTTACAGCTCCATTGCTTGTCCTTGCTCTAGTTTTTGACTTTGGCATTGGATCTGGTCTGTAGAACCCTCAGGGATCCATACTCCTTATTTTATACTGGGCCCCTCTGGTCTTTATATTGTGACCAGCCAGCGAAGCTGTGTCCCCTTCTGGATAGGCACAGCCTGAGTCCTCTTTCTAATCTATTCTATGTGGATTAACTCTATGGCCTCATCTTTCAGATTTTAGCCTTTGATTTTCCCAGATGAAGGTTTTTGGAATTCAAATCAGTTTCTTCTCGTTTAAGAGCTGGCTTTAGCAGCAGCATGACTTTAAAGATCTGCATCAAGCCAGTCTCTCTTATCTCTTCCTAGCCACTCTGAGGGAGCCAGGTCTCATTGAGAGAGTTCTCGTGACACCTTTAGAGGAAAGCAAGGCAAGGAGACAACGAATTCCAAAGCAAAAGCAGATGTTCATTTCTGTAAGCTGAACACACACACACACACACACACACACACACACACACACACACTACATTGGAATCCCTGGAGCCAATGAAATTACCCTAGATGACATAAGATCTTCAGGTGAAAGTTAAGTACTCCGGGATGGTCAGGTTATCTTGATTACCCAGGTATCCAATATCAAAATGAGTTGGAGACAAAATTACAGAAAGGAGATTTGACAATAAAAACAATGTCTGGAGAGATGTGATGATGGGGATGGGGTGGAGTAGAGTCTAAGGGTTTCAGCACCTCTGTAAGCTGGACAGAACAAGTATCCAGGCTCCTCCAAGGAGTCTCCAGAAAGACCTAACCCTTCATTCCACGAATCTTTAGCCCATAGGTCTCATTCTATACTCCTCACCTCCAGGACAGATGTCTCACATTTCTGACTCATTTTTAACCCATTTATCCATGGGGATTCGTTATTGCAGCAAAAGGAGCTAGCAAAGGGACTCATCAACATTATTAGTGTCCAGTGACTCACCACAGCTGGCCAGATGGTTCTTTCTTCTCATGGACCCCTGAACTCATGAGGAAAGAATATGTTTCTATCTTTGTTTACTATCTTAAACTACCTAGGGTAAGCACCCCATGTTTGTCCATGAGTGATCTGTTCCCTTTTCCAAAGGCAGTGTGGGTCATCTCCATAGTGTAGTTACTTTTCAATCTAGCCTGATAGGGTCTCTGGTCCCTACAAGGCATAAGCTTCTTCCTTCACAAGACCATATATGTTTTATACACTCAAAACACCCATCTTCTTGATCCTCTGTGGGTCCAGATCCTGTCTGAGGAACATAGAACATCTAAGTCTGGAATGCTGAACAAGTCAGATCAAATGCTCTCTCCCAATCAGGCAAGATCATCAAGTGGTATAACCCCAGCAGCCCTGCCTCTTACAGGATGAGAGCCACTACAACCGTCCTCAGCACAGCACTGGGAGATCAAAGTTTGCCTGGAGTAACCACAGCAAATCTTCAGTATCCGGATATTTTACTCTCATGCTCTCATGTATATCAGTCATCTCAGCCACTTCTGTCTTAGTTCAGCAGAGGTGAGACATCTGGCCTTTGGAATCTCAGCAGGAATGTATTTATAGATACTTCTCTTCCTCATTAGAACAATAGGAATTCACCCCAAGAATGGCACATGGGTGTCCTTGTGCATGTCATTGTCTGTTATACCTGCCTGAGAACTATGTGGATAAAATCTCCAGGGCTATATTCCAGTTAAAAACTGGGATGATGCCATTAGTGACACCTGCAGTTACCATGCGGGGTGAGACAGTGACCTTTCCATCACTCTGCTGACACTTTGTACTGTGTCCAACCACTGAATGGTGAACCAACTTTATTATAAAGCCTTTGATGCCCAAAACCAGAACAGAGACCTCTTTGTACCTCTAGCACTCTACACAATACTTGGTGGATAGTAGGGTCTGCTGTGTGTGTGGTTGGTATGCGTGTGTGTGTGTGTGTGTGTGTGTGTGTGCGTGTGCATGCCACGCCATACAACCAGAAGTCAATGTTAGATGTTTTCTTCTAGTGTTTTCCACCTTATTTTTGAGACATGGTCTTTTGCTGAACCAGGATCTCACCATTTCCACTAGACTCTCTGGCCACCGAGCCTCTGGAGTCACCTGTCTTCCTCCTCATATATGGCCCACTGTGCTTGACATTTGTATCAATGGTATGGAGTCAAACTCAGATCTTCATGTTTGTGTAATAAGAACTTTACCCACTGAACCATCATAGTAGGGTCTTCACAGAGCATCGCTCACCAAATAGTAGTAAGTAGCATTGGAATGTCTTTTTCTATATACTAAAGCCCTTAGAGAATCCCCTTGTGTGATTTCTGCTCTCTCTTCCCTGAAGAGCAAATCCCCAATGGACCTGACCAATGACTGTGTTTTGTGATTTTCTACCGAGCATCCCTCATCTCACACCAGTTCCTTTGATCTGCCCTTCACAAGGCAAACCTCTCTTATTAGAGTCCAAAGCACTTGCACATAGCTGAGATCTAATTCTGGTGTTTTCTAGGACAGCATTTCTAAATTGGACAGACACATCAGTACTTAGCAATCTGGAGAATAAGCTACTGAAAATGTCTGTTCTTGCTAATAGAGTTTTTATTATGGATTTGGAATCAAACATGTGAGATGGGATGCTGACAGTGGTAACTGTGACTGTAGGTTAAGTGGAAAGGGCAAGCCTCAGCTCTAAACCCTGTTATGTTGAAGGATGAATCAGCCACTGCAAGAACGTCAGCAAGGAAACTCTCCTTCCAAATGACCCACCCATATTTAACTGTCCTTTGCAGGCGATTTGGCTAAATGAATGGATGGTGCTTAATTCTCTCCAAGCTTTCTCTTGGTCTGGCTGCTGACCAGATGTTTCACTTCACAGAGTTCATCCTGGTTCTAAATATATACCAGATGGTTTCATTCTGCCCCCCCACCCACCCACAAATCACAGGGGAAGGGAGGCCTGTGCTAACTGATGAAATGTGTTGAACTTGTGCTTAGCACTTCCAGGGTTGCTGTGAATGTCAGAAAGGCACAGTTAACGTTAAAAAGGCTTAATCAGATTTAGCAGATTCATATCCTCATTTTATTAATGTCATGGTTTTCCTGATAATGGTTCACACAGGCAAATGTGAGTAGCATAGAGAGGAAATCTCTTAGAGTATGCCTGAGCTGATCCTAGGACACAAAGAGAGTCGTTTCCCAGGCAACAAAAATGTCTTCATATTTGTTGGGTTCAGGGTTCCTTTCCAACCTCCGATCTCCATGGACCTATGGCTTTTGTTGGGAGAGGAATGTGATCCTGCTGTGGGAGGACATTGGGGCCATCCTGGCCAAGCTTTTGAGGCTTCCAGCCTTCTAGCTCAGGTCTCACTTGCAGATGGGATGGGGAGCACAGGGGTTGGTCAGAGATGCAGAAACTGAATCTGGGCCAGGAAGGTTATCACCCCGTAGCTCCTCTGCATATTAGTGGATTTTGGAAGCAGATGGTGCTGTCTGCAGCCCAAAGTACAGGGGGCAGACACAACAGTGAGGAAAACCATACTGGCTTTCTCTGGCAACAGATGGACAGGTTCTCCACTTATCATCCAGGTATGAGAGGCACTTCCAATGAGCTGTATTA
Organism: Mus pahari; assembly: GCF_900095145.1. Taxonomy (NCBI): domain Eukaryota; kingdom Metazoa; phylum Chordata; class Mammalia; order Rodentia; family Muridae; genus Mus; species Mus pahari. Next base: position 104,670,237 of record NC_034590.1, read on the forward strand.
GCAAGTTCAGCCTGGCATGGTGACAGTGGCTATAAAACATGGGGAGGCAACATTAAATGAAGGCTGAAACATATAGGAACAGAAAAGAACTGCAACTTGTGACATAGTAATTTCAATCACAGATTTTAGAGCAGAGACATCCAGAGAGAGAGAGAGAGAGAGAGAGAGAGAGAGAGAGAGAGAGAGAGAGAGAGAAGGAATTCATGATAACAGAGTCAAGTTGTCAGGACCATCCAGGTTTCCCAGAGCTCAGACATAAGCTGTTTGATCCCTTTCCTGCAATACCCAGTACCCTCAAGGTACAGTGCTCTGAGTCCTTCATACAAATGGTGACCAAAATGAGGGTTTCTTCAGGTCCCTTCTGCTAGCCCAAGGGGCCTTGTGGCTCATACAGTGGCTGTTCTTTATTAAAGCCCATGGCTCCTGACTTTGTATATAAGTATTGGGAACCTTAAGTTGGGCCTTCACACTTTCAGGGTGAGCACTTTACTGAGCCATCTTCCTCATCCCTAAAGCCATTGTTAGAATAAAAGAAAGAAGGAATAACAAAAAAATGGGAAAGAGGCCCTATCATCCAAGAAGGCCATGCGGATGGCTGCATGGGTACGTTCTATTGTCTAGATGTAGGTCTTTCTGTCACTGTATCCTGTCCTACCCTGATGAAGCCACACAAGTTGTGGAGTTGAAATGGTGTTCATGTGCATTTGTTTAACAAGTACACAATAATCATGTGATTATTATGGGAGTGATCAGAGAATATAGGGAAGATACGCTTTCCACCATTATGGATATGAGAAGTACAGAGAGACCGTTAGATATAATTTATATCAATGAAAAACATATACAACAATCCCATAGTGCTGTAAAAACATTTGAGAAAGGGGGCACTGTGCTTTGGGTAAGGTATTTAAGAAGCTCATAGAAAACTAGTGTTTGTACTTTTCTATAGGATGCTAAGGGGTTGCAGTGACAAACAGGGAGGGGAAGGTGTTTTGGCAAAAGGCCCATCATGTATGACCACTCAGAGGCAGTAAGAAGCAGAGAAAGAGACAACAGAAAAAGCAGATAATAGATCAACCAGGACACTGCAGATGCAATCGTGACCTGGGATCTGATGTAAGGGTCACTGAGAGGAAGAGCCTCATCTGACTTGTGGTTCATTGGGGGCTTGAACAGATAGATGGATAAGGCCCATAGGAAAGTGGGGATTCCAGTTACAGACACATTTGGATCAAGGTCAGAGGGAAAAGATTTGAACTTCAGTTCCTGCTGAACAAATGAACAATGTACTGGTGAATACCCAGCTCTTGGTGACTCATGGGACTGGGGAATAGAAAGGTTTTAAGTTTTCCACTTGAACATCTGGGTGGTTTATTGACAGTTGGAAGGAGAAACAGGGAAATGTGCAAAAGTTGTTTTTAATATGTTAAATTATGGCTTTTTAGAGATATTCTAGTGGATATGACAAAGATCTTGAGAGACGAGGGAGAAAGGGGAGCCTGGGCTTCCAATGCATGACTGAGACTCTTGGTACATGGATCACAGGATACACTATAGGATGTGTCCTGTCACTTAGGTACAGTGCAGAAGGAGTGTTGGGGACACTGGCCTGCTTTGAGGACATGCAGGAAGGAGACGGCTATAGGAAGAAGGCAATTCAGACTCCATGATGTCTTAGGAACAAGAGAATCTCCCCTTCCCAGTAGAGAAAATCTTAGTTCTCATTCAGGAATAGAAAGGATCTACACAATCACACCTGGCAAGGAGTGGGATGGGGCTGCAAAAAGAAGTGGACATCTTTTCCTTTACATGCTTTTACTATGTAGCCCAGGCTAGTCTTCAACTTATAAGCCTCTTATCTTTATCTGCCCATTGCTGGGATTACAGGTATGTGCCTCAGTGTGTCCCTAAATGGATCTTTTTTTCTTTATGATTCAAGGTGATAGGGTGCCTACATAGACTAAAACCATCAAATGGTCAGACGAGATGAGGGCTTTTTCAAGGTCCCTGGCAGGTGTTGAGCAGGTGGATGGAGGCGGGCTGACACAGCAGCAGAGGCAGCTGTGAGAAGACTGTTCTCATGCACATGGAGCAGGAAGGGCACCTGAACCAAGTGCCAGGAAAAACAGTGAGGCCAGGATGGAGACAATGGCCACAGGATGTGAAGACAGATGGGGCTTGGCAGTGAAGGGTCAGAGAGGCAAGGACGTTGGAGGTTTGAAATGGAACTCTGTTCAAGCCAAAAATTCAGAAAGCTGAATCTCAGAGGGTCTAATAACAGCTCAGTCCCCAGCAAGTAATGTCAAACTAATCCATTCTATATCTGTGCGTAGCAAATGCAGTAGGGGAAAACTTCCCTCAAAGCCCCATCCTCTGTATTTTTCCCAGGCCCCGGGCCCCAAACACCTCCCTACAGCTTCCTGTGTTCCTGTCCCAAGCCTTTACAACCCAGCAACACAATGCTAAGACATAAATATGGATTGGAAGTTCCTTTGGGTGTAGAAAGGAAGAAAGAAAGTTCCATAACCTTCTAGAAATGAGAAAGGTTTCTTTAGATGGACAATTAAACCTCCTGTGCCTTCGTTCTCTCTGGATTAGAGAGCCCTGTCCTTTTGCAGAGGAAGAAGTTCTCATAGAGAATGCTGCAGTTGGCTTCCTGAGCTACAACGGGGTCTGCTGAGATGATGAACCCAGACCAGCCTCTTTTCCTGCTCACCTGTGTTTCATGTAGTATTTGTCAGGGGATCACTTCCAGCAGCAGAAAGCCAAATGCAAGACATGATGGTGCCTGTGTACTGGCTAGTTTTGTGTCAACTTGACACAGCTGGAGTTATCACAGAGAAAGGAACTTCAGTTGGGGAAATGCCTCCATGAGGTCCAGCTGTAAGGCATTTTCTCAATTAGTAACCAAGGGGGGAGGTCCCCTTGTGGGTGGTGCCATCTCTGGGCTGGTAGTCTAGGTTCTATAAGAGAGCAGGCTGAGCAAGCCAGGGGAAGCAAGCCAGTAATGAACATCCCTCCATGGCTTCTGCATCAGCTCCTGCTTCCTGACCTGCTTGAGTTACAGTCCTGACATCCTTTGGTGATAATAGCAATGTGGAAAATGTGAGCTGAATAAACCCTTTCCTCCCCAACTGCTTCTTGGTCATGATGTTTGTGCAGGAATAGAAACCCTGACTAAGACATGCCTGTTAACCTTTGAGCAGCTCTCCAGTTTCATTTCTCTTACTAAGCATGTATGCTTACTTGTTTTTCCAACCCCATTTTTCTGCTCTTATACAGTTCAAGGTGCATGCTTAGGGGATGGAGTTGCCCACAGTTGGCTGGCTCTTCTCAATTAAGTCCAAGATGTTGAGGATAATTTGTCATTGAAATTTCCTTCCCAAGTGATTCTAGATTGTATCAAGTCTACAAATTAACCATTACAAGCTCCATTTGAGTTCATCATTGTCTTGTTGAGAATAGCCTCCTCATGAGTTTGAAGCCAGGCTATGCTATATTGTACATTCTAAGCAAACTCTATTAGAGACCTAGACTATGCTATAGAGACAAAGGTACTGGAAACTAATTGAGCTTCGTCTACAGAGAGCCAATTGTGACTGAATCCATCAGGTTGGAAATACTACAGGAAGCCAAACTATATAGAAGAGGCTTTAAAAGAGTAAAGCTGGCCTTGAACTGTGAAGTACTACTAGAAGGGGTACTGCAGCAGCTATCCAAATCTCAAGTTAGTTCTCCAACCTGAAAATATAGTTGAGAATGTCAAGAGTCACAAGTGACGTGAGTCAGAATATTCCTGCTTAGTTGTGCTGGATCCAGGATGTCTGGATGACACACCCACAGAAGGGGCTCCTTCTTCCAGGAATCCAGATTAGGAGGGAAAATCTCTGTGCCACTCTGCAGTGTGTGTGTGTGTGTGTGTGTGTGTGTGTGCGCGCGCGCGCAATTTTCCTCTGCATTAGAGAAAATCAAAAGTTGTCAAAGTCTCAGGTTTCTATTGGAGTTTGCTTAGAACTTACTGTGTAGCATAGGCTGGCTTCAAACTCATGAGGAGGCTATTCTCCTACATTGGCTTCCCAATTGTTGGAATTACAGGTGTGTACCACCATGACTTCTTGCATCATGTTTTTAAAGAACTGTATATGTAAACATCTACATTTCATGAGATACAATTACAGAGGGATTACATGAGATCCAATTACATATATATGTATGTATAGTGTAACTGTCTTCAAATACATCAGAAGAGGATATTGGATCCCAATGCAGATTGTTGTGAGCCACCATGTGGTTGCTGGGAATTGAACTCAGAATCTCTGGAAGAACAGTCAGTGCTCTTAGCCACTGAGCCATCTCTCCAGCCCTAACAATGTGATTTTTAATATAACTGTCAACCAATTTGGTATAGAAAGCCCCACTACAGGGGCTGGTGAGATGGCTCAGTGGGTAAGNNNCCCGACTGCTCTTCCGAAGGTCAAGAGTTCAAATCCCAGCAACCACATGGTGGCTCACACCCATCTGTAACGAGACCTGATGCCCTCTTCTGGAGTGTCTGAAGACAACTACAGTGTACTTACATATAACAAATAAATAAATCTTTAAAAAGAAAGAAAGCCCCACTACCTTCAAAACCATCACTTTTTGGACTCTTTTTATGCTTCCATGGCATCTCTGATTGCTCAGACAACTGAGCATAGCACTCAGAGTCCCATTATCTGAAAATCCAAAACAAAAATCATTCTGGTGGCTTCCTCCCATGCCTCAACTTCAACCTAATAGCACCAGACAGTTTTGTCCCTACCAAGTTCACAGCCCTGGCTCTTAGCAACCTTGCTCCTCTCTGTGAAACACACACTCAAAGGAGTGCGATTTCTTATTTTCCTAAATGTGGAAGTAAGGTTCAGTCAGATAAAATGCTTGATTAAAAAAAGTATTTGTGGATATGCTTACTAATTGTTATCAACTTGACACAAGCTAAGGTGATCTGGGAATAGGTAATTGATAGAGAAAATACCTTCATGAGAATAACCTGTAGGCAAACCTATGGAGCATTTTCTAGATTAATGATTGACAGGGGGTAGGCCCAGCCCACCATGGGTGGTGCCACCTCTGACCAAGTGGTCCTGGTTAGTTTTAAAAAGCAAGCTGAGTAGGCCATGAGGAGCAAACCAGTAAGAAGTGCTCTTCCATGGTCTCTACTTCAGTTCCTGCCTCCAGGTTTCTGTCCTGACTTCCTCCCCAGGCTGCTATTGGTCATGGAATTTATTATGGTAACTAAACTACGACAAACTAGGATAGTGGGGTATTGTTTGTCATGAAGGATTATTCATGCTTGAGGAGTACATTTTTGAATGAATGAATGAATGAATGAATGAATGAATGAAAAGTTTAACAAGCCTTTTTTGGAGTGTTTCCCCATGTCTTTTATCATGGGCCCAGCACTGTTTGGGGATATGTAGCTAGACAAGTCATGGTCCTGCTCTCACACAGTTCTGAAGATGTTGGGAACAGACTCCCACACTGGTAGTCATTGTCAGGGAAGCTGTGGGGGTGTTACTGTCACAAATCCAATAGCATGTCTCTGCTGTTATAAGTGGAGGTGGGCTAGAGGTCTCAGGTGAGACCAGAAGCATGGAAGAAGTAGCTCGAGCAAGAGAAGACTTAGTAGGCCGTTGGTTCCAAAAAATTCTGGATTTTTTGGTTTTACTTTTCTGGACAGCCATTGCAGGTGGAGATTGGAGCCCAACAACAGGGTTCTAATTTCCTTCAGAATCAGAGTGGTGGAGTCTATGTCTCTTTAGATTTGATTTGAACAGGTATGCAATACTACTTTCCAGATTGCTCTTGGTTTGCTTTTCCATTTCTTCTCAGAGAGAGGAAGTTATGAGAGGATGGGGAAAATGGTTCAGTGAGTAAAGTGCTTGTGATGGAAGCGTGGGGCTCTGAATCTGGATTCTTAGTGTACAGGCAAAAGTCAGGCATAGCAGCCCCTGCCTGTTACAGTCATACCTGGGAGGGCAGACAGGCACATCAGAGGCACTTGCTAGTAAGTCAGGCTAGCCAAAGCAGTGACCTCAATGACTGCCTTAGCTAGGGTTTCTAACGCTGTGATGAAACACCCTGACCAAAAAGCAAGTTGGGGAGGAAAGGGTTTATTTGCCTTATGCTTCCATGTCATCGTTCATCAAAGGATGCCATGGCAAGAACTCAGACAGGGCAGGAACCTAGAAGCAGGAGCTGATGCAGAGGCAATGGAGGCATGCTGCTTCCTGACTTGTTCCTCATGGCTTGCTCAGCCTGCTTTCTTATAGAACTCAGGACCATCAGCCTGAGGGTGGCACCACCCACAATGGGCTGAGCCATCCTTTGACAATCACTAAGAAAATACCCCATAGGCTTGCCCACAGCTCAATCTTAACAGAGACATTTTTTTTTTAAATTGAGGTTCCCTCTTCTCAGATGACTTTAGCTTGGGCCAAGTTGGCATAAAACTGTGTCAATGACAGACCCTAGATCAAAAGTTAAGATGGGAAACTAGAGGGAAGATACCTGACCTTGACTTCTGCCTCACACTCCACACACATACACACACACACACACACACACACACACACACACACACACACACACATACACACATGGGTTCCATGAAATGTCAAAAAGCAGGATCAGAGCACGGTTCAGCTACCATAGGCTATGAAGCCTATTACAGTACAGGAGCTCAATGAGAATCCCATTGGCCACAAGCTGACACACATTCTGGTGTTGCTGTGCTGACAAATGACCCACCACAGAGCCCAGCCAGGGAAGCAGGGCTGAGCTGGAGCTCACAAGCCCCTGGCATTGTTGTCTCTTGGGTACCTGGAATGTTGTTCCAGAAAGGGCTTTGATCTTAATCATTGGTATCTCAAATCTCTACCCAGCCAATGCATCCTGGGCAGTAGGACCACGAGAAGGTGAGAAGCCAGGCAGAAGTTGTGGATTTGGTGCAGGGTTGGAGTCAGAATAAGCTTTTGCTTGGAGCAATATAATATTCTTGGACAGGAGTCTGTTCCTGCACAGACACCCAGCCAGGAGCTCAGAGCCAGCCAGGCTATCACTCAAGCCAGGGCTCTGTCTGTGCTGGCTGCCTTCTCTGAGAGGAACCTTTTCACGGACAATGATGGGCATCGGCACTAGGCTCCTGCTGACATTTACAGCCGTGTGGCTTTCTCTTGCCAGTCATTTCTTAATAAAGCATGTCATCTCAAAATGGCAAGGAGCTGGGCTCCTTTGTTCTACCTGGCTCTCTTCCTATCACTTGCTACCCGCCCTGCACCTACAAGATTTTCCACTCCTAGATCCCCATGTCTGAGAACTTCCAGGCCATCTAGCTGACCCTGCTTACTGAGCCATCCAGCTCCTATCAATATCCCTTCTCCTTCCAAAGACCAAGGAATAGGACAGCTTCCATCCACCCCTTCTGTGTGACTTAGTCACCATCTGCTCTTCGGAGAAGCCAGACCCTTACCCTAGTGTTTCTAGAATGAGACTACAAGTCTCACAGGAAAGTGTCATTGCTGTTAAAAACAGAAAGGCTCAGGTTCCCAAGGAGACCGTCCAGTGTCTAGATGGAGCCTGGCTTGGCCGATTGGGTGATCATGGCAGGGCTGCCTCTGGGACATGGGACACATATAGTCCCATGGGAAACAGTTCTTGAAAGGTCTCTACACCTGAATGTAGATATCTGCTTTTACTGTCTGCATTTTTTGAGACACGTGTAGCTCAGGCTGGCCTAAAAACTCAATATATAGTTTCAGCTGTCAGAATTCTCCTGCCCCTGTCCACCTAGCACTGGCTTTTCCTGCCCCTGCCTACTCAGTGCTGGGATTACAGATATGAACCATTATTCATGTCTGGGAATTCCTAATGACTATTGAACATGCTTCTATTCTGTTCTGGACTTTGCAAATTGTGTGGCTAGTTCTGGATCTTGGATAATTTTTTTTTCTAAAGACCCGGGTGTAGAAACACCAGCTGCTCATCTGTGAATCCCCCTGCAAGCTTGTAAGGCAAGGCTGGTATCTCTTACAAGCTCCACTTTGGAGGTAAGGAACTGAAGCCACAGGGAGGCTGAGCCTCTATCTGTCTAGTCACCAAGCAAGGAGATGTCTGTACAAAGTTCCAGGCTTGTTTTCACAGTCCCACTCTTTAGCAATCCCCAAGGCAAGCACTGGCCAAGGCTAGCCAGTGCTAATCACTGTTTGGTATTCTTGGGTTCTTGAAGTAGCTGTGATCTGAGGGGACATTGCAGCTGGTTCCTTTCCTGATATTTCGGATGGGGTGGTTCCAACTTTCCCCAGAGCCCAAGTTAAGTCCTCATGACTCAGCTAAGACAGATCAAATGTCAAATGTCTGGGAATTTCCCCTCAGTTGTCCTATATACATTCAGGGTTTGTGCTCCCAAGATGACTGAATCTGCAGCCCCAGACACGGTCTTCGACACCTCTGTTGCTTCTAGGAGCTTTCAACAGACTGCTTCTACATTAGCCTGGGCCCTGCTCTGCACACCAGAAACTTCTCTTGTGTGGTATCTTAGATGTTTGCCTGTAAAGCACAGTGACAATCCCTGTGTGGCAGAATGCTCGGCATGGATGCCCTCCCTGGGGGGGGGGGATGCTCAGAAAAAGATGGTTGTAGCCATTTGAGCTCAATGACAAGGATTAGGGACTTCATACCCATGCACCCTCACTTTCTCCTAGTAGTCTTGGCAGCTCGTTCTGTGGCCACAGGGAAATTCTGCATTTCCCACATGTTTGGCTGAGAAGCTGTTTATTCTGTCGTGAAGTGGAGCTTCATCTTTAATAGGCATCTTTCTCTCAATAATGATAGCTCTCTCAAGAGCTACCTTTCTGAGCGGCCAATGCAACTGTCACCACGCTGCCTGACACTTACTTTTCCTCTATTCTCAGTTTGTCTCCAGTTAGAGGTGGCCCCTCCCCTGATGAAACACTCCAGCCAGCATAAGACTGTACTGCTTTCTGCATGAATGCCCTGCCTTCATCCCGAAGTGTCCCTATGAACAGGAGGGAAGGGGTTGACCTCCCTGCAGGTGCTCTGATTCTCAAAGCCTTCCAGAGCAGGCTGTATGTGCTATTCAAAGACAGGGCCGGGGCACACACTGGTCTTCCCAGTTGGTGACTGCCACACCGGGCAGCCTGGAACAGGTGGTGTGGGAGCAGAGAAGGCAGATTAAGAATTCTGCCCTGAGCAGACAACCAGGCCCCTCTCTCTGATGCTTTTCTCCAGAAATTTCCTCATTTTCATGTAATATGTTATTCTCCATCACACCTGTCTTTGAGGCAGCTCTCTGAAATCTAAATGTTCAGAAAGGAAGCAGAGGCATCTATGAATGAGACCATAGCATCAGTGAGCTTTCAGGAGTTAGAGATCAAGTTGGGAGGTGGAAGTGGGTCTGAGGAGCCAGGAGGCATTTCCTGAAACACATGTGAGTCCTTTGCAGGGGTGGTGGTACCCAGGTTGAACATTTGGACAAGTAGTCAGTGGACACCCTCTCAATGTGACTTCTTAGTTTCCAGTTTCTTTCACTGGCAAAGTCCACCTTAGTAGCTTTCATGATCTATTCTTCAACCCTATTGTAGACTGGCTGAGCCCTCCCCAAGAAAGCAATATGATTATCAGTAAGATACTGCCCACAAGCCTTGCCCTGTTGTAATCTAGAAGGCTGCAGAGGTCTGACACAGGGGCCTGCAGACCTTTGCAGGAGCAAAGAGTTGGCTCAAGTCCCTCTCAGGTAAGCTTAAAAGCAAATAGAGGCCTCATGACTGACCTCCAAGCAAATCTCTGGCAGGCCGGTCCTACTGAGATCTGAGACCTCGGCTGGACTGTGCAGCGTTTGTAGAATATGTGTGCTGAATGTGGAGCTGGTGGAAGCCAGGAAATAGAAGTTCTCCATCAAATCTCCTTGGACCACCGGGGTTCTTCTCAGCTTTGAGTCTTTGAAGTCAACTTGACCTTGAATAGGATCCCACTGTATTATTTCCAACAGTGAAGAGCCAGATTACATTTTTTCCCTTTCATCTGGGGGTGTGTCACAGCCATGGAAAGACAGTTTATAAAACTGAGCCTAGCTCTCCTCTCTTCAGTAAACGCAGTTCCCCCCACCCCTTTGTTCTGGACACATTGCTCTACAATCAGATTATAGATGCCAGTGAATGTTTAGTCCAGGATAGCTAGCATAGACAATTGGAATTGTCCAAGGGAGGGGACACAAATGGAAGGACATTTGGTGTTACTTTTTCTTACTCTGTCATTCCCAGGAGGAGGAGTTTGAGTGTCCCCTAAGAGGCAGTTAGGGCTGGAGAGATGTTCAGTGGTTTGGAACACTTTCTGCTCTTGCAGACTGCTGGAGTTAGGTGTCTGGTATTAATATCAGGTGGCTCACAGCTGTCTGTAACTCCAGCTCCAAGGGATCTGATTCTTTCTTCTGACTTCTGTGGAAACCCCACCACACACATGTGTATGTGAGCATGTGTGTGTGTGCATGCAGAGATACACACACAGAGAGACACACAGACACACAGACACACACTGCATCTCAGAGCAACAACAAAAAATATGAGGCCTGTCTGGAAACTTCGACAATGTCCTGGATTGCTTTCTAGTACTTCAAAAAACACAATGACCAAAAGAAACCTGGGGAAGGAAGGGCCTATCTGGTTTACAACTTTAATGGCACAGTACATCACCGAGAGAAGTCAGGGCAGGAACTCAAAACAGAAACTGAAGCAAAGAGCATGAGAAATGCTACCTACTGCCTTGCCTCTAATGGCTTTCTTAGTCTGCTTTCTTATAAAACTCAGGACCACCAGCCTGGGGGTAGCACTTCCAACAAAGATCGGGGCCTCTTATATCAATTGAGAAACTGCCTTACAGATTTGCTTACAGGCAAGTCTGAGAGAGAGAATTCCTCAAATGACATTTTTTTCTTTTCAGGTGACTCTAGCTTGTATCAAGTTGGCAAACACAAACCAGCTCCAATAGGGAAGTAAATCGAGTTTTTAGTTTCTAGGGGAAGGAAGGAATTATGGGTGAGCTCTTTACATCCCTCCTCTTCCTTCTCTCTGCCCACCCTGAGGCAGGAGGTAAGGCAGCTGTTCAGTAGAAAATTCCTAGATAGACAGAAAGGATACAAAAGCATAGATACTTTATTTCTGCTCAGTCCCTGAAGAACCTCTCCACTGACTTTGCACAGGAAAGTTGAGAACCATAGAACAGGAAGTATATCTTATTGTTTCTGTGTCCAGAAAGGGCCACAGCCAACTTCCCCAGGTTTCCAGCAGCCTTCCTGCTGCTTCAGAGAAAGAAATAGGTCTTAGTTACTTCTAAATTTCTATGACAAAGCACCATGACCAAGGCAATTTAGAAGAAGAAGAAGAGGAAGAAGAAGCATTTGATTGCTTTACAGTTCAAAGTGGTTAGAGTCCATGCTGGAGGAGCAAAGACATGGCAGCTGAATGTTCATATCTTTTTTTTTTTTTNTTTCGGTTTTTCGAGACAGGGTTTCTCTGTATAGTTCTGGCTGTCCTGGAACTCACTTTGTAGACCAGGCTGGGCTCAAACTCAGAAATACGCCTGCCTCTGCCTCCCAAGTGCTGGGATTAAAGGCATGCGCCACCACGCCTGGTTGAATGTTCATATCTTAATCCACATGTAGGAACTGGAGAAAAAAAAATGAACATCCTGAGAATAGAGTCTTTTGCAATCTCTAAGTCTGCCCCCAGGCACACACCTCCTCCAAGAAAGCCACACTTCTTAATCCTTCCCAAACAGTTCTGGGTGCTGAGGACTAAGTATTTAAACACATGAGCCTATAGGTGTGGAACATATCATTCAAATAACTACAAGGTAGAAAGCAGCTGAGAAGAGAGGTCATTGCCCTAGCTGGGACAGCCAAAGCAAAGAAAAGGAGACCTCTTCACAAAGTATAGGGCAAACAGGGCAGAATGGGGTTGGAATTGTCAGGACAGGAGAGCAGAGGGCAGTGCTGGGTCTACAGTGGACAGCTCTGCTCAAGAAAACACCAGCCCATAGTGGGAACCTCCTTAGAACCTGCTAGTGAAAGGTTAGATGCTTAAAGCAAACACCATGTGTTAGCTGTTCAGCACAGTAAGCAACCAGTCCAAGTGACTACAGTACCTACAGTCTCTGGCTTCTGAAGCCTGGAAGAGCTTTCTGGCATCTGCATCCAGCAGCCTGGATCCTAGGGATTAGATACTGAAGGTCTGGAAGAGTATCTCTTTACCTACCCATAATAATTATTCTAGAGAGCCAAGGGACCCAAGCCAGTTCACTGGAAACAGTATCTTACCCAGATGCCTCTTGGATGAAGTGGGAGGCAAACAGAGAAACACTCAAGGCTAGACTCGTCACCTAACACACATCTTATACAACATGCTTATATAACAATCACTCTATCCACTGGGCCATCTTTTTAGGCCCTCTTGCTCTTGCAGCATAAAGATAAAAGCTGGCTACAGCTGTCACAGAACCCCCTCTACTCCTGGAAGAGAACTGGATGGATCTGGCACCACAGGACCTCAGCTAGTCAAAGGAAAGGACAAGAATAAAGACAAGTAACTTATGACTTGTTCTTGCCGTCCTGAGTGGGATGCTCCCCTGAAGTGGCTCTGTATACAGCTGAATGGGATTTCCTGGCATGGCATCCCTGACCTCCAAATATTCCTCATCTCCACCCACAACCTGGGAGGTTTGGAATATTTCCTCCTGGCCAGCGTCTATCCTGTATTTCAAAAACTTCTCGGTCAAATGTTGTGCTTGGTGGTGGGGAAAAGTCAAGTACATCCCCAAAGCTCACTGGCCAGGCAGTCTAACCTAATCAGTGAGATTCAGGTATAGTGAGAGACCCTGTCTCAAAACTAGGGTGGGAAGAGATATAGAGGAAGATACTTCTGGCCTCTCTGTATACTTACAGCTGTATACAGACACAGGCATAAATGTGTATATATGAGCCGGGCAGTGGTGGCACACACCTTTAATCCCAGCACTTGGGAAGCAGAGACAGGCAGATTTCTGAGTTTGAGGCCAGCCTGGTCTACAGAGTGAGTTCAAGGACAGCCAGGGGTACACAGAGAAACCCTGTCTCAAAAAAACAAAACGAAAAAGAAAAGCATATCTATATATCTATATATCTATATATCACAATCTAAAAATATAACATATCCCACGACCAAACAATGTTTAGCATCAATTTTGAAATTGATCAGTAGTGTTATTTGTGGTGGTTGATGGTGGTATTGAGAGAGAGAGAGAGAGAGAGAGAGAGAGAGAGAGAGAGAGAGAGAGAGAGAGAGAGCGCCTGTGAATGCCAGCAAAAGCTATCTGATCTCTTGGAGCTGGGTTTGGAGGTGGTTGTGAGCTGCTCATTGTCGGTGTTCAGAACTAAACTTGGCCCCTCCCCACAAGAGCAATGAGTACTCTTAGGTGCAGAGCCAACTCTCCAACCCTAGAAGTGTTCGTTCTTATAGGAAATCTAAATATACTTAAGTTTTATAATAGCTTCAGTATTATACATCAACTAATTCAAAAGCACTTAAAAATTGCACAGCATAGTGGGAGTGTGATTTATGTAGGCATCTATCTTCACCTGCTCAGGGTCTGAAACGCTGAAGGCTCTATCTTTCAGGGATACTGACATGATTATTTTAGCTGGAGATCAGGATTGTTTGGAAGCCAAAGCAGAAGCTTCCAGTAGATAAAATTTCAAGTGCCTGGGATTTATTTATCCATGAATACAACCCCAATAAAAGATTATAACGTCTAAATGGGTACATAGCTCGAAAATAACCACAGCCCTAATAAAATTTAGATAGTAAAATATATGGACGAGGGAAAATTGTGAAGGAAGAGCCAAAGGCAAGGACACAGCCCTGACAAGAGATGGGATGTATGGGTGTGACTAAGGCCAGCAGGGGGGCTGCCTCCTCCACGGAAGGGTGGGTCTCAGAGCCCTGCTTCCCTCTCAGCAGTCCTTGCAAGCTGAGGCTTGTTTTCCTCAAAGCCTTTCAGCTGTGAGGCAGGAGCGGCTGATTGGACCTTAGAGGCCTATTAGGGACCATTCCCTACCCTGCCACCTGCTCCGAGATGGTCCTGGGGCTCCAGGTGGAAGCAGGAAGTAAGATAGGTCGGAGCCAAGCCGTAGGAGCTGGCAGCAACCTCCACAAGTTCTTGTCTTTCTTGTGTACAACTGTTTGGGGTCATGGTTGGACATCTGGAGGGTGACCTTGGACATGAGATCTGGGGTCCAGCTGTGCCTCTGGGTTCACATCCTTGAGTACTGAGCTGCTCAGGGTGCAGTGCTATACAGGTTGTTCTCTTTGCCTCTGTTACCTAGCAGCGCCTCTGAGAGGTAGATGGGAATGCTCAGTACCTTCCAGAAGGACCCTGTACCTGACTGGGATCACCCCTCAGCATCTCACAGAGCCCTGGAGAGCCCTTTCCATTGCCCAACCTTTGCCTTGCTCATCTCCACTAGATTTCCCCTGTGCCCCCACCATAACCCCAGACCAAGGGCTCAGCATCTTCCTTTGGCCATGATACCCCCACCTCTCTATCCATGTTGCAGTGCCCTTCCATCAAGCACATGGTTCCTCCTGGACCTACACATCAGGCGCAGGATGCTCTGATCATCTAGCAGTTCACCACAAGATGCTCTCCTGGTACTCAAAGCACCTCTCTAGATGCTTATTCAGTGTCAGTTCCCAGTGGCAGGAGTCAGTCACTTGTAGTACTCTAAGAGAGGGAGAGAAGAGGAGGCTGGAGACTGGCTCTGAGCTGAGTCATCATGTAGGCCAGACATTTGTTAACATAAACAGTCACATGCTAGGGAGTTGGAAATGGCCCCAGCCAACCACCAAGACAAAAATAAAGTCTTTCAAGGTTTTCAAGGAAAGGGGGTCTTGCATGGTAGAGAAGCAAGCTGAGTTAATGTGTGGCCTATGTGACAGTAGCCACTCTTCCTCTGGGTAGGTAAGTTGAGCCCAGTTAATGTGTGATCCAGGGAGGGAGATCTGTAGCCCTGACATTTTACTAAGAAGTTGAGCACTTTCCTATGGTGTTACTGGAGGGAATCTCAGTAATGGGGTGCAATGCCTTCACTCAAAACCAATGTGGGGGAAATCTTAACAGTTGTGCTGGGTGGAAGAACAGAGGCTCTTTCAGGAATAATTATGATTGAGAATGTTTTGAGGAGGGAGAAAGGAGGGTTACAAAATGTTGAACCCAATTGCCCTTCATGTACAAGATTTATTACCACTGTGGCATCAGGCAGGCAACACAGCACATCTGGAGTCCACAGGACAAGGCTTCCGCCCTTCCAGACAGTCAGGTATTTCCTCTTGAACATTTTAGTAAGCAGGCTTAGTTAAATATGTGACCTCTGCTATGTGGCAAAGGTAAGAGATTGGGGATTCAGACTACATGACAGAGGCCATGGTATCGACTAGGAGAAGAGGGACTTGGTTAATGTATGGCTAAAACCAAGCTGCCTCCGACCACAAGTGGTAAGGGGCTCTTGTGTTTTCTGCTCTGCAGCCCTATCTGCTTAGGGCATGACCATCTAATCTGGAAGACCTAGGTTTTCCAATGAAGCAGGGGATTTCCATGCTGAGTGATAAAGGAAGAGAGGCCCCAGGGTGTGGTCGGTGTTGAGGAGGTTCTCAGAGCAGATACAGGTGTTGACCATGTAGACAGAACAGAAGTGTGTGCTAAGGAGGTGGTCAGAGCAGAGGTAGGGGTGTGGGGCTGGAGGTGGTCAGGGTAGAGTTAGGGTTGAAAGGGTAGTCATAGCAGAAATGGGAAGTGAGGATGTGATCAGGGAAAAGATGGGGTTAAGAGGTGGTCGGGGCTCTGGTGGGGGTGGTAAGGAGGTGGTCAGAGCTGAGCTGAGTGTTGAGGAGGTGATCAGAGCAGACATGAGAGATGAAGATGTAGCCAAGGCAGAGATGGGGCAGTGAGGAGGTAGTCAGAGCCTAAGTGGGTGGTGAAGATGGTGGTCATGAGATCCAATGCGGTTGAGAGTCCCTGGAGGATCTGGAGCAGAGAAAAGGCAACATGGGGAGGGGCGACGATGGCCAGCTGTGGAGGCGACATTTTGAAGATGGCATATCTTTGAGTAACCACAGTGAGCTGATGAAAAAGTCAACCCTTTTCCATCATCTCATCTCGCCCACACAGCCTGATCTGTGAATGCGCTCGTTTGACTGTCGTTACCTCTGCCGCACCGGCCTGGCTCCGGCCCCCTCTTCTCAGTTGGATCACCACACTGAGGACCCTCTCTGCCCATTTGCTAAGCTGCCTATTTCCCCTGCTCTGATCATTTAAAAGCTACAACTCTGATGAAGTGCCTCCTCTGCTGTGATTCTCTGGTGGCAGAATGAAGTACAGGTGCCCAGTCCTGGTACACTGTGCCTATAAGATGGAAACCTGTTGTAACTCTCAAGCGGCACTAAAAGTAGCAGGATGGAGCCTCTTGTGGGGACTTCAAACGCCCTGGGGATCAGATTCCCTCTTTCTCTGAAGGCAGAGTGCTGGTAGGTGCTGTCCCATTCATGCCACCCTGACCTCTGAATTCCTTATCTCCTGCATCTCACCCTTTGTAGTATCTGCTTGGTGCCTCAGTCTTCAGCATAAAGTGGACCGGTATTGATTTGTTAACAAATCAATGCATAAAAGGAACTTTCAGCCGCTATTGTAGAATAGTCTAAAATATTCTAGAATATTTTAGAAAATGCTTATAAGTGAGTGTCCCATACTGAGCAGAGAAACGGTCTTCTCTTCCCACAGTGAGTCCTACCAAAGTTTACTTGCTTATCTATAAAGATCCAGATGCTGTTTTCCAGCTGTTTAAGGAGTTTTCTTCATAGCTCAACAAGGCTCTCAAAACAAGATTCTGTGAAACATCCTGTTTCATACTGAAATCTCGCCTTACAGAGCATATGCCTTCTTAGAAGGAAATTCGGAGTACCAGTCGAATAAAACTGGGGGTTAAACACAAGAGCATATGCAGATATTTCTAACTGTGAAGCTATGCCTCTGAGAAAATCTGATAGCATATTTTATCACTAATTATTTAATCAACATATAAGCCATTTGTCATGTGATACATCTTTCTGTATTATCTATCTCACAGTTAGTTCCACAAATAAGTAAGTATAAACAAGCACCAGTGAGTCCAAGACAAGATGAACAAAACAAAAAACAACACATTTTTTTTTTTGAATAATCAAGACAGAGAAGCATTCCCAGAACTCAGGGTAAATCTCTGTGAGTTCAAGCTTAGTCCATGTAACAGTCTCCAGGTCAGCCAGAGCTACATAGTGAGAACTTGTATTACAAAAGGAAGGAAGGAAGGAAGGAAGGAAGGAAGGAAGGAAGGAAGGAAGGGAGGGAGGGAAGGAGGGAGGGAGGGAGGACCTGTAAAATACATGTCTGCCTAGACTATTGGTCTCTTATGTCCAGAATATGGTTCTCGACTGGGAAAGGGGTATGTGTGTGGATTTTGCACCTGCTTCCCCCAGGGGACATTTGTCCATTTCTGGAAAGGATTACATTTGCCACTGCTGGTTTAGCAGTATCTAATAGGTAGGCCAGGCACACTGCTTAAAGGTTTAAAATTCACAGGTAGATTTCACAGTCACTTCCAGCCCACGGCGTTGAGCCCATGGCTTGGTACAAATTTTGCTGCTCTGAGTTTGGGCCCCAGAACCCATATTTAAAAGCCCAGCATGGTGGCACACACTTGCAATCATAGCACTGGAGAAGGAGAGACCGGTAGATATCTGGAGCTCACAGCCAGTTAGCTTGGTCCGATCTGTGGATTCCAGGTTAACGGAAGACCCTGTTTCAACAGGTGAGATAAGCAGCTGCTGGACCTAGAGGGATAGCTCAGCAGTTAAAAGGACTGGCTGATCTCCTAAAGAACTGGGATTCAGTTCCCAGCACCCATATGATATCTTACAACCACTGTAATGCTCTGACGCCCTCTACTGGCCTCTATGGGACTGCATGCAAGTGGGACATACATAGAGGAAGGAAAAACATTTATACACGAAGATGAAAAATAATTTTTTTTAAAAAAGGAAAGGAACGGAGAACACAGTTATGTATATAAAAAGATGAACAATTCCTGAGGTAGGACATTGGAGGTGACATCTGGCCTACACACACATACACAAACATACAGAGAGAGAGAGAGAGACAGACAGAGAGAGACAGAGACAGAGAGACAGAGACAGAGAGAGACAGAGAGCAACAGAGAGATGGAGAGACAGAGAGACAGACAGACAGACAGAGAGAGTCAGAGAGAGACAGACACACAGACACACACAGAGACAGAGACACACACAGAGAAAGAGACAGAGAGACAGACAGAGACAGAGAGAGTCAGAGAGAGACAGACAGACAGACACACACAGAGACAGAGATACACACAGAGAAAGAGACAGAGAGACAGACAGAGACAGAGAGAGTCAGAGAGAGACAGACACACAGACACACACAGAGACAGAGACACACACAGAGAAAGAGACAGAGAGACAGAGACAGAGAGAGTCAGAGAGAGACAGACAGACAGACACACACAGAGAAAGAGACAGAGAGACAGACAGAGAAAGAGAGAGTCAGACACACACACACACACACACACAGAGAGAGAGAGAGAGAGAGAGAGAGAGAGAGAGAGAATTAACATCCCTAGATGTTAATACTTCTCTGAGGTTGTTGAGCCATTATATAAAGCAAATAGTGAGAGTGCGTGGTTTTCACTTTTTATTTCTGCCACGACATGCCTCACCATCTCCTGGGCCCTGTCTCCATAGAACACTGATGCTGACTGCCAGCTCTTCAGCACCATGGCAAAGGATTGAGGAACAGCCATGAGCTAGAGCAATGACTGACTTCAATGAATCCACCTCAGCTTTTCCCAAGCCTCTTCCCACTCTACCATAAAGCACAGAGTACATACTCAAACACATTCTGTGTTTTAATTACACTTTTGGAGAATATAACATTTATGTGAGTTAAGGAGCAGTAAGATGAAATTGATTTTTCCATATACGCAGAAAGATGTGGGGCCTAATGTATATTATAATTAGAGCCACTGAGATTCATTGCAGAAAAAAAAAAAGAAAAGAAAAGCCAAGCCTTCAACTGGACCAAACTGTTAACCTTTCCTGGGTTTTGTTTTTAAAAATTTAACAAGGAATAATTTAAACTTTATTATAAGTCCTAGTTTTGGTAAGTTGCTAAAGCCAGTAGTAATAAACTTGATCTGGAAGGAGATTTCTTGGTGTTTTGACACAATGTCCTTGGGATTAAAAGGGCAACTGACCTCAGTGGCTCCCATCCACAGTTTTTCTAAACTGATGTCCTAAAACTTTTGATGGGAGAGGCAGACGTGTCTGGACATTCCAGAGCTGAGCAATGAGAAGCAAGCGTCGAAAGGCATTTGCTCTTTTCCTCTGCTTTGTCTTTAATATTGGGAAGAAGTGTCTGCGAAGGCCTCTTGTGACTCTCAGACAACTCTGCCATGACAGACAGGGCAGTGCTCTTTCAATGAGAAGGTTGGTAAGTTCCAGGGCTGAGCTGGCACTAGCCTTTGCTTTCTGTGCAGACAGCGTTCTTGGCACGTGGCACCTTCTCTGTCTGCCTGAGACACCACACCATGGAACCCATCATTCCAAAGAGACCCCAGGGGCCTGTGCCAGGCTTCTGACTCCCCTCCACTTCTCGCCCTCCTCTTGGATGTGCAATTGACATTTATATGCACTCAAGGTTCAACATTTCTTTTTCTGCCCTTTCCACACAAAACTGCTAAAAAGAAAATCTTACAGCGCAGGGCACTCTGCGGCTGAATTAGGATTTCTGATTCTTAGCCAAGATTGAGGAATGAGACTCTACTTCTCATTCATAGGAAGTTGACCTGTGGGAGAGTTCTGGGGTGCTGGGGTCCTTGGGTGCTTGGGTGCTGGGCTCTAGAACTCAAAGCCATGAGTATATCCTGAGCTATAGCTCAGCCATCTCTCAACAGCTGCCCAGCTGCAGCCTGTTTTTAATAAGCTTGGGATCCGAAAGCAAATCTTGCTTTTGAATCTGATCTGGGAATTCCCTGAGGACGGGATGGGACTGAGGGTGTCATAAGCAATTCCAAGTCACAGCTTCTAGCATGGGGCCCAGAGCAGAGTGGATGAACACAAAAATATGTTTTCAGGGAAGAAATGGCAAGCAGATTGCCTCCAACACTGCTGCTAACTTCCACTTTTGGTGTTGACAGTGGTCTTGGGTGTCAGCCCATGGCACCCTTCCTATCGGTCCCAGACATCGCACTGTGGGATCCAGGCATCTGAAATACCTTTCAAGGTAGAAAGGAAGAATCATTATCCCCAAGCCTTGAAGGACTCATTTAACATGCTTATTATACTATTATGTCTGAGCCTGTGTGTAATCCAGTCTTTGCTCAGTCACCAATGCAGACAGACTCATGGATGAGTCATGGTGACAGATGTCCTACTTTGCTTTCTGCTGCTTTTGGTCACTGACCAAAAGAGAGGGGAGGAGAAGGTTTGAGGAAAGCTGGGGCACAAACTCAAGCAGGAACCTTAAAGGGGGAACTAAACCATAGACCTGAGAGGCACACTGCATACTGCTTGCTCCCAGTCTCAAAACCAGCTCTCTTTCTTTCATAGCTCAGGCCCTTCTGACTAAGGATGACACCACCCATGGTGGATTGGGCTTTCTGACATCAACGATCAATTAAGAAAACACCCCGCAGACATGTCCACAGGGCAATCTGATAGAAGTATGTCCTCAGTTAAGGGTCCCTCTTCCTAGGTGTGTTGTGTTGGTAACCACGCTCACACAAAGGTTGTCTTTGGGGTTAGAGGATGGCCAATATATCAGGAGGAATTCCAGGCTGAGTTCAAGAAGGACCTTCAGGCAAAGCCTCATGTTGCCTTCTCCTCAAGTGAATATTGACTAGAGAGCCATCTGCTATATTTTTTGTATACCAAAACACTTCAAAGTTCTGGGACACAAAGTCCCAGGCAGTTGGACAGTTTAGTGGCATATTTCGGCTAGGCTGGCTGGAAGACCTTTGCTCCATGACTCACTCTCCCTTCTGCATTCTACAGGCCGTGGGGGCTGTTCCTTCTCATACACCAAACAACAGGCATGTCCCATGTCTGTTGCTGCCTTGTACATTGATATCTATAAGCAGGTGAGGGCAGGTGAAAGATAAGGCTAGAGCCTGTGATTGGGCAGTGGAAAAGGAAGGTGGACTGAGAGTTTTAGACACGGGTACAGAGAGACAGAGAGACAGAGAGGGAGACGGAGACAAGGAGACAAGATGGAACCTATAGGAAAGGAAGATGCACCAGATCCATGTGGCTTGAAATCGTCACAGGCAGCTATGAATATTATAGAAGAGCATAGAATAATATAGAGCAATTTGTCCAATCTAGGCGGGCAGTTTATATCAATATCAACTGAGTTTTGAGTTCTTTGTGTGGGCGTTTTGTGGGTTGAGAATTTACTGTAATAAATCTGACTGATAAATTACAAGCCTGTGGAGTCTTCTTTATACAGGACTCAGGGTTTTGAGCAAGTTCTGACAGACTAGTCACAGGAGACAGATGACTGGGAATGCCAGCAGGAAGGAAGTTGGGTGGATGGGGATAGCCATGGGGGAGGGGAGAACACCTTGGCCAGAGAGTAGCTAGTATTAGCAGGGATCGGTTTTTAGTAATTACAAGCTAGACTGCCTGATATCTAAGATCCATTGGCTGAAACAAGTAATATGGCTAACGCCACAGCTGAGAAGTAGGAAGTGCTCTGTGCATGGGTGTAGCAGACAGGAAGAAGGGAATGGCTATGTGTAAGAATCTGCCAATCAAACATGTTCCAGATCCACCCCATGAGCCCTCTTCCCTATAAGCATTACACACTAGTGTCCAAATGAATGAATAGACAATAGCCATGGGAATAAGCAGCAGGAAAAGATCTCACAAGGGCTTGAGGTTACAACTGTCTGTGATGAGCAACCTTGGTTTGGTTATAAGCACATGTGTAAGCTAGCAGCTCTGTTCTTTGGAGAGAGATAGATCATGGATCTTGGGACATCTCTAAGTCTCATGATAACTTTGGTTTCTCTCCCCAGGTCATGGTTCAAATGGGCATTGTCTTAGTCATGGTTTCTATTCCTGCACAAACATCATGACCAAGAAGTAAGTTGGGGAGGAAAGGGTTTATTCAGCTTACACTTCCATGTCGCTGCTCATCACCAAAGGAAGCCAGGACTGGAACTCAAGCACATCAGGAAGCAGGAGCTGATGCAGAGGCCATGGAAGGATGTTACTTACTGACTTGCTTCCCCTGGTTTGCTCAGCTTGCTTTCTTATGGAACCCAAAACTACCAGCCCAGGGATGGCACCACCCACAAAGGACCCTCCCCGATTCATCACTAATTGAGAAAATGCCCCACAGCTGGATCTCATGGAGGCACTTCCCCAACTGAAGCCTCCTTCTCTGTGATAACTCCAGCCTGTGTCAAGTTGACACACAAAACGAGCCAGTACAGACATAAATACAATAACTCGTGGGTAGTTTCAGGAGATTCAAGGGCTGGGATCCTACCTGTGGACTCTGCTTCCTGGATCTTATGAGTTGAACAACTCTGTTCCAACACAGCCCCCTACCATGATGTTCTGCCTCTCAACGGGCCCAGAAATAACGGAGTCAGCCACCAACCAAGGCTTGTGAAACTCTGAGTCAAAAGAAACTTCCTCCTTCAGATTGTTTTCTCTTAGGTGCTTACCACAGAGATGCTGAAGAAGACGAATACTGACCAGAAGCATCCAAGAGCTAAGAAAGGTGCGTAGCTATCAGTCACATCATGGTTATTTTATTATTACTAGATCATCATAGTCCTAGACTAGGGCTTTGGCTCAATTAGAAGAGTATTTAGCATGCACCCTGTGTTCTGTTCCAGCATCACATAAAATCAGGTATGGTGTTATATATTTGTAATACTAGTCCGTGAGAGAAAAAAGGCAAGAGGATTGGCTATATAGCAAGTTCAAGGCTAACCTAGGATAAATGAAACCCGGTCTTTAAATAAACCACATGAAGGAAGGAAGCTAAGAAGGAAGGGAGGGAGGAAGAGAGGGAGGGAGCAATTGAGAGAGAGGGGAGGGGAGATAAGGAAGAGGGGGAATGAGAAAGATGGACAAGAAAGGAGGGGAGAGAATGAGAAGTTAATGCCATCTACCTTTAGATCAAAATGGCAGTTCACAAGGGCCTTATGGAGAAACATGATGATTTCAAATTCTCTTGAAAGTTAAGTCTAACTGACAACTGACCTTAAGAGATGCCTGGTTGGTGATACCAAGTAGAGCTTTATTATTCTGAGTAGCAGAACTTTATTATTACTATGAATACACCCATAAGGGACCTAATAATATCCTTGAATGTATGAGAGTCCCACATAGGGAAATCTCTGGGATAAGGCAAGATGCTTAGGGGAAAGGGGGCACCATTTCAAAGTCATGCACAATACCATATGGTGGAGGATCAAGTTGACACCATCCACGTTGAAGCAAAAATTGTCTTGGGTAATGTCTTGTGTAATCTCTGAGGAAAAAGATGGAGGAAGAGAAATGGGGAGGGGGAGGGGAAGATTCTAGAATTACAGAGCCAGCCTGGCCTAGGCAAGTAGGGGGATAAGAGGTGACACAGACACCAATTGAACTGGGGGTGGGGGATGACATACGAAACTTTTCATTGGGAATGAACACATCTGATTTTAAATACTGAGATAATCCAACTTCAGTGTGTGTGTGTGTGTGTGTGTGTGTGTGTGTGTGTGTGTGTGCTGGGTAGTATGTGTTTGGACTTGATTTTCATAAGTACTAGCTATTCCAACCATGGTCAACATCCATGCATGGAAGAATAGACTGCCTGTGAAATTCCACAAAACTGGAGTGACAACTGGCCTCTCCTCCATTGGCTGGATGACCTTGGGCAAGCTGTTTAACATCTCTGAGACTGAGTTGCAGAAGACAGTGGACTGTTAACTGTGCCTTCGCAGAGCTGCTATGAAGGCATAGTGATCAGAGCCACACAAGGCAGGCAAGCTGCATACAGCCTGCAACAGCAAGCACGCAGGACAAAATGTTGACTGTTATTCTTACGTACTGAGTTTAGTGTGTGTTAGCCAAATGGTTTTAGGTAAAATCTCTAATTTGTATTAAGGAGAAAACTGCTTTACATAAGTGAAATGTCAAAGTAAAGTGAGGTTCAAGTATTTAAGCTCAAGAGTTATACAATATCATCTTATATCTCTCTCCATCAATCCACCTGCCAACCTCACTGTTTCCCTCCTCTTCTTTGTGCATCTGTCTCCATCTTTTCTCTTCTTTCTTCATTTCGTTTCATTGATTCATGTGTTTTCATCTCCATATATCTCCAATTACTTCTTTTTTTGTTGCACATCTGTCTACATTAAACCTTTCTATCTTTCTCTCTTCCCATTCCTCCATACCTATCTCCTGATTTTTCTCTCTTCTTCCCTTCCTCCTCTTTCTGTCCATCTTTTATTACTTTTCTCTTCCTTTTCATTTCTTGGTGTGGATTTCTGGTATGGGCTTTTTTATTTTAAATTAGCTCAGGAAATCTTTTTTCTACGCAGCAGTAAAGATGACCCCTGCCATCCTCAGGCATAACTAGTCTATAATGTTGTAAAATTGCAAACCTTTACTTTCATCACAGCTAACAGTATATTCTACTGAAAGAGTCAAATATCCAAGGAAGCACTTTATGATAATACCCATTCCTGTTCAGTTTCCACCTACAGAGCCATCACTTTCAACCGATTTAAGCTGATTATCTTTGTATTTATCTCTGAATAAAATAGTGTGGTTTGAATTTTTATTTTTCAAGATTATATCTTGAGTTCCCTTTTATAGAGAACCATAGATTTGTGTTCTCGCTAGAAGTAACTTTCTGTACAGTTGGGTTTCTTTTGGGTTTGAACCCCCCTTGGTAACTAAATCATTGTCATCACTGTACAGCATCCTCCAGCTGTGTCAAGTAGCTAGCTTACTATTTTCCCTGGAGCAACCCCCTCTTCTTGTTAGCTTTCTGTAGACTCATTACTAACTCAATCTCCAATTCTCCAGTGCTCCAACTCTCCTTCCAAGGCATTTAGTCATTCTCTAGCTTTTTATCTTCTCACAGAAGTCTCCTTTAGAGCCTTCTATCCCATCCCAATATTCATGTGGTCTTCTATCCCATCCCAATATTCATGAGGTCCTGCAGGTCTGGTGGCAGAACTGGGGACTACTCTTGATTGCCATCTGTGAATTTCCTTCATCTCCTGTGCTCATCTTGTGGCTGGATCCCTCATCTTTTCATCATTGCACTTTGGTGGAACATACCCAGAAGTAACTTTCTGAGGAAAGGTTTATAGAAGTATTGCTTTGTGACTGTATATATATACAAAAATATGTGGGTCTGTATTCAATCTCACTGCAGGGGTGTGTGAACTCTGCTCAGTGAGACAAAATGGGAGATGCTAGACTGCATTTTACACCACACGGCCATCAGGTGTCGGGTTTGTGGGAAGTATTCAGAGGGTGGGAGAATGCAGACAAGGATGGCCTCTGCCTGGATGAGAAATGCCACAGGCTAAGGCCAAAGAGTCAGGGGTTCCCAAGTTCCATGGCATCCAGTTGCTGCTGAAACCTCGTGGAGCAGGAGTGAAGAGGGCTCGTGGGCCTGCAATGAGGCTAGGGGTGGAGGTGGGGGTATGGGAAACTCCAGCTTAGCTCAGGAGGCAAGTGAATGTCCAGGAGCATGGAGGGCCCTTCTGCAGAAGACTCTGTATGATGAAGTCTCCCTCCGACCCTCCATGGAGGTTCTTAATGAGAGAGCCAGTCCTTGGTTCCAAACTGTTTATTGGTTGTTTATTGTAGAGAATAGGTGCATACAACTTCCTCGGGGTGGACCAGAGATTAAAGACCTTTTGCGGGAAGGAAAGTCTGGGAAGGGAAGCTTATTGTCTAAACCCTCAGGGCCCATCTAGATGCCTCATAGCATAGAGGACTCTGTTCTGTGCTGCGTGACCAGTGGTCACGTACCTTATGTGGAGAGTCATGTGTGAAACACAGAAACGGGAACAAGTGAAACTCCTACTGTCCTCGGGTGGGTGCTGGTTTCTGAACCCACTCAGCCTTACCAAGTTTCCTGGCACAGTCTACTACCCCACTATCATAGTCTTACAGTTAATGGAAAGAAAGAAATTCTGGCTAATTTTGAATCATTGGATTTTAATTCTAAATTGGAAATAACATTTGGAAATTCTTTCAGAATTTCGAAAGCATTGTTTCACTATCTCCTAAATCCTCTGTGTTCCTTCTTTTTCCTTCCTTCCTTCCTTCCTTCCTTCCTTCCTTCCTTCCTTCCTTCCTTCCTTCCTTCCTTTCTTTCTTTCTTTGTTTCTTTCTTTGTTTCTTTCTTTGTTTCTTTCTTTCATTTTCCAAGACAGGGTTTCTCTGTGTAGCTCTGGCTTTCCTGGAACTCACTCTGTATACCAGGCTGACCTCAAACTCAGAAATCTGCCTGTCTCTGCCTCCCAAGTGCTGGGATTAGAGGCGTGCGCCACCACTGCCCGGCCTCTGTGTTATTTCTGAGAAGTTCAAATGTATTTATGAATTGAGTCTATGTGGATAATCTAGAAGCTAATTGAACCCAACCTGCTGAAATGTATGGGGCTAAGCTTTGGGATAGGCTGTTTTAGTCATCCTGCGAGGCAATGATGGCACCTTTCCACCTGAAAATATTTGGGAGATATTCTTGGATATTTATCTATAGTTCTTTGCTTCCACATTCCTTCTGCTTTCTTTTCTATAATTTCTGTCATGTTTGTGTGGACTCTGCACTGCAAACTTTCTCCCTTGTCTTCTTAATCTAATGTCTGAGAGGTTTATTTAATGTTCTCTCTCAATATTTTGAGTTTTCTTTCATTTTCCTTTTCAGTGGATGATTTGTCACCTGCAGCTTTCCTTTTATATAGCTTCCTTTTCTTGTTTCATAGATCTAATATATCCTGTATTATTTCAGAGAATATTAAGTTGTTTTCTTTTTTAAAAAATTTCCCCTTTATATTTTTCATATTTCTTGTTCCTTTCATTTCTTTTTAATTTTCCATATTGCTATCTTCATCCTCTTTCTTCTGACTGGGGTACATCTCTGTACATGTTCTTTATTTATTGTACTTGTGTTTTGGTCATGTGTATCGATTTAAGATCAGGTACCAAAAATATTCACAAAAGGATTTTTTTTTTGTCACCAGAGTGGACAGCAAGGGAGGTTAGCACAGTGCAGCCAGCTGGGATGCTTTTGTTCAGAATCTCTGAAGTTCCTGGAGCTCCAGCCCTCTCCTTATGTCTTGAGCAGATGATGGAGAAAAGGGTCTTCTGCCACTTGTTTTGATGGTGAGGGACCATCTGGAAATGTGCAAGAGCTGAACTGTATCAGAGGCAGGGTCATGGGTTATGGCATTGAGTTGTGCCTTTGTTTATAGACTCCATGATGTCTAATCCTCTCCATTATTAAGAGACCTCTGTTTAGCCCTTCTTTAGAAGAAGCCTCTAGTCTCCTACCAAGTCCAAGAAGAAGGGAAGTGATGTGGCATTTAAATGAGCCTCAGCCTCACGTCTCCTGGCCTCCTGGTACTACCTTACTACATGTAAAGAGCACCCAGTCCTAAGCATAGCTGAGTCTGTCAGCAAGCACTTCCCAGATCTAGCAGTCTGTTGATCATCAGCTCATCAGTTAATGTTGTCTCTGGATAAGATCTTTCTTCTTATTCTCTCTCTGTCTCTGTCTCTCTGTCTCTCTGTCTCTCTGTGTCTCTGTCTGTGTGTATGTATTTGCATGCACATTAGCTATTCTTAAAGAGCAACCAAAAGAGAACCATATATTACCATCAATCCCTTGTGCCCACTTTGTCTCCCAGTATCTTCATGACATCCTCAAAAGAACTCCCAACAAAAGTGTTTGGAATACCTGCCCTAGGCTTCCAGCTTGGCACTAGTCCTGTGATCTGAGTTCCCTCAGGAGCTGTGTTTCCTCCTTGTCCTTGTGGTATGTAGACTGGGACAACATGATTGACAGTTGCCTGAAAGTCATACAGAGAGACATTTCCCAAGAGAAAGGACTGAATGCCATTGTGACAGGTAGCTAACTCCCAGATAACAGGGTATCTTTGCCCTCCAAAAGGTGAGTGTTTTCTTCCGTTGCTTGGTGTGTGTGTGTGTGTGTGTGTGTGTGTGTGTGTGTGTGTGTGTAAGTCAGAGGCTGATGTAACCTAGCTACTCTCTGCTTTATGTTTGAGACATCGTCTCTCATTGTCCATTGACTAGATTGGCTGACTGGTAAGCTCCAGGCTTCTGGTTGTCTCCAGTTCACCAGCCCTGGAGTCACACGCGTGAACCACTGCACCTGTGTTTTATGTGGTTGCATGGGTCCTCATGCTTGCATGGCAAGCACTTTGGCACCTGAGCCATCACAAAACAATGGTTTTTGATAGTAACGAAAAGCATTGGCACTATTTCAGAAACAGCAGCAAGAGCAGCAACATCCCTTTTGGCATTTTCTTCCATTCCAGTCATCAGCAATACCTGTCCCTGTCTAACACCCCCAAACCATCTTAACATCATGGCCCAGGGCTACGTAGGCTCTGTCCCTTGAAGAGGAAATGATGAATGTAGAGACACACAAACTCTGGACACAGGACTTGGAGAGTGTTGTCAGAAAGGGGCCAGAAACATTCCTTGACTGACTCAGGGACCAGTGACAACAGATTGCCATTTGTTTTGCTTTGACAGGTGTAGTCGTGAAGGACAGAGATTGAATGTAGAGGCCTGATCAGGCTGCATCATTTCTGTGATCACCCTTGGATCCCTCAGTGATTTCACTTGTATTAGTCTCTGACATTCAAAGAATACTGTCATCCTTCCTAAGTGTTTAAACTCCCAGCTAAGAACAATACTTTGAGTTCCTTTTGAGGGACCCATGCCACAGGGAAGCCGCGTGGAGGGCTAAGCCTTTGAAGGGCATCCTTAATGGCAAGCTTTGAGTGAAGTCAACCCCTGGAAACTCTGTGACAGCTTATATGTTACTGTCCTTTTCTTACTTAACAAGAACAAAAGGCCACAGCCAGGCCAACCAGTCACACAGGAGGGATCTCAATGACATTTTTACTTCTGAACTTTTCTAATATAAAAGGGCCACCCAAGCAGGCTCAGACAGCAAACGTGAGGGGATTAGCAATAAAAGCCCATCTGCGCAGATCTCGGAAAATCCAAGATGATTGGGTAAAGTAGTGCACATTTCTGCCAAGAGAAATGTTGAATTTTTGTATGTTCTTAATGCTCATATTTGCTTGTGTGAGATTCCACCCAAGGTTCTGTCTTTTCTTCTCTGCAGCTCGTTAAAACTCAACTTCGTTTTAGCTCTGTCGCTGTCTGTGATGCACATGCTTTGGTGTTATCCAGTCCTGTCTTCCAAGGTAAGGGCTTCACTGATATTTCTGATAGTTAGATAGATGATCAGGATGGTGGAGGGCCCAAGTTCAAAAGAATCTTGAGAAATATGTGACAGAAAAGGTAATTTACTTTATCTTTAGAGGAAGGTAAGTGTAAACAGACTTATGAGATTAGTAAAACAGAAATCTGTATGTGACTGTAGGTAATTCTGGAATATACTGATTCATTGTGAATTATTTAAGGGCTGTATCTTGCACAAGGAAATGGATGTTTCAATGTAAAATGTTCATATTTTGACCCAAGACAACTTATTTATTCCACACACTCACTCTTTATCATAGTAGATATTTTACATCAAAATTGTACCAAAAACCTGCACAGTGGCTATTTTTCAGAAGCAGAAAGTTTCTTAATTTTACAAAAATGTGGACTCTTTTCCAGATGAGGAATGTAGGCAACATGTTAGATTCCAATGAAATAGTCCCTAAAATATTTACTCCTGTATTTATTCAGGAGTATTGGTGGCAGTCCTAGCTATATTTCCAGAGCTGCTCAAGACATTCAGAAAAATGATTGCCTTTTTTGGGGGGTATTTATATTCCTCCTATGTCATCTGTCCTGGTTTTTATGTCATGATCTTTACAAACTTACTTTTGGCCATTGCTGACACTGTGAACTTTAACTTTACTTCACTAAACCTGTCACAATGTCATTACTGAGCTCACTGCAATTTAAGGACTAGTTTTAGGATGAAGGGTGGTCACAGAAATTCCAAGAGGCAACTCCTTCAAGCACTGTGTTCTAGTTATTTATATAATCAGTCTTCTCATTGATCTCTGCATCTGTCATTTTTGTATTTCCTGTTTACTTAAAATAGCTTCTCTCCCGCCTTTCCCTCCTATGAGCGCTCAACACTAATTTTCTCATTGATCCTTTAAGATGTGACATTGATCAAGTGTCTGACTCACGATCCATAAATGGGTATATCCTCTCAAGTGTCTTCCCGATTGCTTTCTATTGTTTGTCCCTAAAGGTTTGCTTGCCACACTTTTGAACAAGAGGCACTTGTCTGCCGCAGTTTTTAAATTAAGAATTCTTTCTTCTGAAGTAGGTGGAGACCTCCTGGGCCACAAGACAGTGTTCCTTCTTTCACTGTGTTGGCCTATTTCTGGCTTTGCTTTTCCTGTTTCAGACAGGTAATGCCATGAACGGTGTTCATGACAACCCGACTGTTCAGGGTGAGTGATGGTGCTGTCTCATCACAGAGGATTTCATCATTTTGTTCAGAGATTCATGATGCCCATTAGCTGGGCAGGTGCACAGTGGTATCCTCATGATGAGTTGGCACAGCTGCCTCCAGATCAGCCAAGTACACCGAGGTCTCTTTAGGGATGACTTAAGGGTCTCGTAACCGGAACTGGCACCTTTTGGGTTTCATAGAGGTGGCCACATGAGTGTTTCTGGAAACAGTCAGTTGTTTCCTTTCTGCAATGCTGCATAGGTCACTCTGGCTAGAGATTTAAAATGTGCAGCAATTGTCTATCATGTTAACACAGGGGAAAACAGTGGAATTAAACTCATACCTCTCGATTGTTTATTTTTTTTTTACCATAACCAATATTTATGAAACCATCTTTGACTATTCCCAGATCAAATAGAAAATACACACACACACACACACACACACACACACACACACACACACACGGAGAGACCGAGATGGAGTCAGGCAGACACAGTCAGTGATAGAGACACAAAGACAGTAACAGAGAGACACACAGAGAGAATACACATCTTCTTCCCCCCCAGGGACATTGTGAAGGTTTGCTTGGATGCTCTGAGAACTGGAGATCAGTCATTCACCCAGCCAGGGCAAAGAGTTCCAGAGAATCTGATGCTTTACAAGGTTTACCCCAACCCCCAAA
The DNA here is from genome assembly GCF_900095145.1 of Mus pahari. Taxonomy (NCBI): domain Eukaryota; kingdom Metazoa; phylum Chordata; class Mammalia; order Rodentia; family Muridae; genus Mus; species Mus pahari. Next base: position 104,701,783 of record NC_034590.1, read on the forward strand.
CACACTGAGTCAAGGCAAACTTGCCTCCTCCACCAAACAGCAAGAGGTGTAATTCTTACTTCATGCTATGTCTCTTCACTGTCAATAAAATGCTTAGGCTATTGTTCTACTGGAGCTGAGAAACCAGGTCTTGGAGTCAGACACTGGTGAAGAGCGCGTCATCGGCAAGCACGCGGGCCTCCTCACCTAGAGCTTGGGAGTCAGTAGTGTTAGCTTCGCACAGCTCTTTCCTTTGCAGGATAAAATAAAATTATCAGGGGGCACGGAGAGTGCATCACTCAGAGAAGGCTTTATTTACCAAGGTCCCTGCTTTGTCATGGGGCAGGATTTGGTTGGCACGATGCCAGTTATGAGGCTTCGTTTGAAACTGTGCGAGAGCTTTTGAGACCTGGCAAGGGTCAGCAGTTTCCCACCAGAGCCCTGGATCAAGGCTGCCTCTAGGACTTAGCAGCTGTGATCGGAGCGAGGCCTTGGCTCTGGCGCTTGGCTTCCTCATCTACACGGTGCGGGACTAAACTGCAGGTTCCTCTGGCCTGACTTGAGCTCTGGGGATCCGGATCCTTTTCTTTCACCACTTAGCACTCCAGCTCTGTGATGTGCTGTCCAGGCCTTGGGCAATGATGATAACTGGGAACCGCAGTCCAAAGCTGACAGAGTCAGGCTCTCGCACTGAATGACTCCACTCTCTAGAAACCTCGGTGGGCAGCCACGGAAGGAAGCTAAAGTGTCTCTGACAAACCCAGACTTGGGTCACCCTGGGTGGGGTTTGCCTGGGTGAATTTCTTTTAGATAATTTAATTTTTAAACTAGCTTATAAAGCAGCAGGTTTCCTTATGGCATGTTCGTAAATACTTAGGGCAAGAGAAACTTCGGAGACATGGTGTCACACACAGCCAAGGCTGGCCTAAAGCTCACTATCTTGCCGAAGATGACCTTACATTTCTTATTCTCCTGCCTCCACCTTCCAAGGGCTGAGATCTTTAGTATGTGCCACTCTATCCAGTTCATGTGTGGCTGGGAGGTTGAACCAAGGGCTTTAGGTAGGCTAGCCAGTACCCTACCAACTGAGCCACATCCCTAACCCCTAGGTGAATTTTCAGTAGCATCCCCAGGGCTAATCAGAGCCTTCAGATATTCCTTGTAAAATAACTAACAACGACATGATTACTGTGCAGAATACACAATGTAAATGCTGATCAGCGGAATACAAAGTGGAGAAGCCGGTGGTAGCCCTACACTAAGTAGATGTTGTGTTTCGGAGATGTTTCTCCCCATTAAGAGGATGAGACGGAGCGAGTGGATAGCCTTGAGATTTTTTGAAAATCATTGCTGTAGAAATAAACGTTTAACCCAGAAGCTGTCTCCTCTCCCTCTTTCCTCATCTAAATCACCAGGTGCCTGGGAAGCCTGATTACTTTCTCATCTTGCTGAGCAGCTGCCCGGCCAGGCTGGAGGGGAGCGATGGCCTAGCTGTTCTAAAGCCAATTTTGGAGAAGACGTCGATGAAAAGGTCCTTTCGCAACGGAGTCGGCTCAGGGGTGAAAAAAACTTCATTTCGAAGAGCAAAGCAATGAATAAGTGTGCAAAGGACTCTGGGAATTAATCTCAAGCTATGTAGAGTGTGACTGATGTGCTAAAAAAATGGTTGTATCTCACCATAAGATGTTGCTTCCCTCCTCATCCTCAGACATCCCCCTCCTCCTAACTGGCTCAGAGTAAATTAAGTTTGGGGGGAAAAATTGCGAACCTGTCTCAAACTTCCGCCTGTGAGTGAAAAAATTTTTTTCTGTGCTTAGCTAGAAACTTCCATGAATACGGAGGGATTCACTGGCTTTGATCTTGAGTCGGCCACAATGCGTGGGTGTTTTTTTACTGTGCTTTTTCTCCTGTGGTCTTCCTGGGCTGTACCACCAAGTGCAGTGACAGGTATATGCTATTTCTCCTTTAAAATGTGATTTCACCAAATGACTTAGCTGTGCGGTTTCTGTTTGTAAAAGAGTCTCGAGAAACTCCAGTAAGAAGATGAACGGTGCCGCTGGATCTATGGCTCAGCTAGTTGGTACCTGCAGCAAGGGCCCGCCCCCTCTGGGTCTGGTTTTCCCCTTTCCTTTTTCTGATTCCAAATATACTTAAATATGACTGATTGTTTTGCCTTGGAAATTTTGTTTTGTCTTGACTTTTAAAATCTTAAACCACGAAACACTGCCTGTCACAATGGTGACACCAGATGTCTGGCTGGTGCTTGTACGGTGGTCCGTACAAGTCCCCTCTCCCTGCTAGGCCAGGCCCAGCACCCTTACATTGACACTCTTGGTATTGGTACAAAAAAAAAAAAAAAGACAGTGTAGGACTTGGGGGGGGGTGGTGGCAGGGGTGGCAACTTTAAAAGTCAAAGAAGGACCCTGTCCTTGGTCACCAGCTTCTGATAGAAAATTCTTCAGGATTTGGAGCTCATGGTAAGCAGACTCTAGACTGGAAGAAGGTTCTAAGAATGGGCCTGAGAACACAAGGCTTTGCAAGGCCTTCTAGTGCTTTCCGCTGCCTGCTGTAAAAGCGAGGGGATCCCTGGCTAGTGTGTGCTCACTTTACTCTTGCTATCCAGATACACAGGAGATAGTTCAGAAGGAAGTCATGTAGCAATGTGTGCACCGGCTAAAGGGGCTTTAAGGTTCTAGGAGCCTCAAGGAGACACTTCCAGAAAGCCCAGAGGAGACATCTAAGCATGGAAGGTCTGTGCTGCTGTGGGAGGTCAACTGTCCCCTGCCTCCTTCCAGCAGTCATGTCCTTATAGACTCGATGGTGTGATGACTGTGGCCTCCCATGATGCCTATCTGCGCCCCCCGTACCCCCCCCCGCTTTGCACCACTCAATGACCTCCCCTCTCCAGTGTTTCCTGGGCCTTCACCTTTGTGTACCATTTGGAGGCAGGCATCCATTGTTAGTCTGCTCTGTAGAGCCAGTTGTGCAGGGTATTTTGTTTAATGGCTGTGCCAAGGCAGACTCAGGGAGGAGACAGCATCATACATACTACTATGATGCTGGGTGTGCTCTCCCTGGCTCCTTGGGTGGAAAAGGACATCTTCACCTTCCAGGCTGTGGTTTTGTTTATTACATATCACACATTATTTCAGGGGACAGATGGTGCCTCTGATAACTTGAAACATTTATTTTTTAGATTTATTTTTATTTATGTATAAGTGTCTGTGTCTGTCTGTGGGTAGTGCCTATGACTGGGGATGATTTCAGAGGCCAGAGAAAACATCAGATCTCTTGGAGCTGGAATTATAGACCTTTGTGAACTGATGTGGGTTCTGGGAACCGAAATCTGGTTCTCTGCAAGAACAGTAAGTTATCATCATTCTAGCTGAGATTTTGAAACATTCTTAAGAAATCTGCACACTGTCTAAGGGCACTTCCCTCGCTTTATTTCTGTCTCCCCAAATACACACACTTACACTTAGATACAAACACACATAGGCTGACAGACCTTATACACAAACATTTATACCACACACATATACAAACATCATATGCATGCACACAGACCCCATATACATGTACACACTGCACACATACCACATACCTATGCACATCTCACACATACCACACAGAGAGAAACATACTTAACATAAACATATGTGCATCACACACATACCCAACAGTCTTCATTAGGGGTTTTTATTGCTGTGATGAGACGCCATGACCACAGCAAGTCTTATATAGAAAAACATTTAATTGGGGCTGGGTTACAGTTTCAGAGGTTTAGCCCATTATCATCAAGGTGGAAGCATGGCAGCATGCAAACGGAAATAGTGCTGAAGAAGAAGATGAGAGTTCTACATCTTGATCCACAGGCAGCAGGAAGAAATTTGACTTGAGCCCACCCCATAGTCACACACCTCCTCCAACAAAGTAATACCTACTCCAAGGTCATACCTCTAACAGCACCACTCCCTGTGGACCTTTGGGAGCCATTTTTATTCAAACCAACACACCCACACATACAACACACCTGCTACACATAGCACACACACACACACACATGCAACACACACACACACACACACACACACGTAGTTGAAGTGAGGGCTATTTATTGTCAAAGGTACTTCTTGCTCTGGTCGTGACCTGTGATTATCCCCAGGACAAGGAAGGGCAGTACATAGGCTGATGGTGTGAGGAAACACAGAGCTAGCAAACACAAGATTGGTCACCTAGCTCTCCCCTTGCTGTCCATGACCCTGGAGCTCACCCGGACACAGCTCAAATGGTGCCCACAGTCTCCCCTGGCCTTCCTCTAGCCAGCAACTACGTGAGGCTGGCAGCAGCCATGGCTGGCTCGTCAGCCCTTGAGCTACCATTTCTGTTCTCAGGATACCTGGAATGGAGGCAGACGCTTTCCTGCAGGTGTTGAAAGGAGACATCAGCTTGAGGCATATGAGGACTTAGTGTGACCTTGGCATCATCTCCCCTATTCTCCATTTTTATCTGGTTCCTGGGAACCTGAATGGGCTGAAACCATTGAGATTTTTAAAAGATTTCTGAAACAATAACCAGCACCTTCAAAGTGGATGCAGCTTTTTCTTTCTTTCTTTTTTTTTTTTTTTTTTTAAAGGGAGACAATTGCTGTTCCCGGGTCTCACGTCAGTGGATACAGACGGCAGGAAGAAGTCTCGGTGTATCCAGGACTGACCACCTTTGCTCTCTGTTTTCTGCCACTGAGTCTGAGGAGACAGCTTTAGAAATCTAAGCCCTTGGTCCGTGTCAGCTATACTTTCAGAATGTCTGGACACAGCCAGGGATCTGCACTGGGTGACAGTCATAGGCTCCATAGCACACAGAGGCCTGATGGTCACCATGGGAAACGTTTCCAGTAAAATGTGGAAAGCCTGGCTGGAGTGTATCAGGGAACTGGGTGCTTCGTGTCTTCCCGGAATTATTGATGGGAAAGCTAATGAGATAACCTTATGGCTGGTCTTTACAGCTTTATGGCAGGAAGCAGATTGCTACATAGCTGCGAATGAGGCTCCTTGTAAGTGAGAAAGAAAAGGCCTAGCTTGTGTCTTCCCAGTTCTCTATTATTTGCATTTATATAGATTGATTGGAATAAGAAAACACCAAAAACGTAATTGGAAAATTTCCCTTCCCATTTCTGAATGTAAAATATTTAAGCCTTGGGGAAGGGGCAAACTATGAAAACGTGTTCACCACTGAAGGATTAGAGGGGGTTGCACATAAGCAGACACGGGAGTTCTCTTTAGGGAGAAAATGCATACACTTCTTGCCCAGATTTCTGTAATAACGTATTTTAGATAAAATAATGTTTAAAGTTACCAAAGAGGTGGCTGAAAAAAGGTCACTTAAACCTTTGGGGGTCTGAGCCTAACACCGTTAGCTCAAAACAGATCACTTAAACCTTTGGGGTGTGAGCTTAGCATGGTTAGCTGGCTTTGGTCACTGATCTTTACACTGGAAGCTTCATGCATTGATCGGAGAGTGGTCTGGCGTGAAGGGATGGCGATGTGAAGGTACCAGTGACCTTCCTCACCAAGGGCTTGACTAGCTGGAGGCTCCGGAAGCCCTTAGAACATAAACATCCCACAAAATGAGTATCGTGTTATTTATTCCCCTCTGACTCACCTGAACAGGATGGAGTTTCATGTTCTACTGGAGAATTTTAGTAAAACCAGCAGGAGCCATATGTGTCTGGTGAGAGAGGATGCGAGTATGGAGGAAGTAGACACAAACTTGACAAGGGAGGCAGGAGAGCCAAGAACCCTTGACCCTGCAGGCTGCTCTCAAAGCCCATGGCCACCCTTCCTTGGTTTAATCATATCATCCAGCTTCTAGAATTCTTCAAACTCCGGGGTCCCCCAGCATAAGCCAGACCTGGCATCACTTATCTTACCGGGCTGTTTCTCTTTTACTGATCAATTCATTTGCTCAAAAATATTTGCTGATCTTGTACTAAACTCAGACATAGGGAATGTAGAAGTAAAGAAAATAAATCAAAACTATTGGATGGTTCCTACCAGGAATCTTTCTGGTAAATTGGTATTTCTTATGTACCTAGCCCTATTGGTATGGAAGCTAATTTAATAGACTAGTAGGTCTTACTTAACATGTACATATATGTGTGTGGATATATACGATGCAATCATGCAATAGTACATATATACAGGTAGCATCTATGTATTTGATTACATTCAATTGTGTAGATGTAAGTATCATCTTAGATGATGATAAAAAGAAAAGGTGGGCCCCAGGCTGATCCGGCACCCGGCACCTTTCCCCG